>NW_018233536.1:0-3668 GCF_001263595.1 Phalaenopsis equestris
TTAGTTTGTGGTAGTATTGAACTCTACTACTCTTTATTACCCTTGAATCATCATAAAAATTGGATCCAGAGAAAAAAATTGGAATGCATTCGGACTAGAGAGAAATTGTGCAATTTTTGCATTGTGTGCTGACGGCGCCCTCGACGCCACCGACGGCGGGGTTTTCCTGCGCCGACAACAGGTTTTTCCTGAGAGTCCAGGCAATTAAATTCTAAAGGCCCACCAACAGTGCCCTCGACGCCACCGACGGCGAGACCAGCGGGATGGCGGTTTCTGGAGTTGAATGGGCGATTTTTTGTGGTTTTAGGCGGGAGTTACTCCTTTTAAACTTCCAAATTCAATTCCTAAGTTCATATTTTCCCAAAAATGAAGTGAAACTCCACCAAATTTATCCCTATGGTGTCTAATTCCCCTGAATAACATAGAATGCGAGTGTTCAACCGGAGAAAGTTCATTAGTGCGGAGGCGCAGCGAATCTTCAACAAGGTATTGGCAAAGAAAAGATTAATCAAGAAACGAGGATTCGCAAATCGAGGATTGAATAAGCTATTGACGACAATTGAAGAGATGATAGTGCGGAGAAGATGGGAAGTGTTGTGCTACACTACAGCCGCCGTAGTTGTTCCTGTGGTGAAGAAATTTATGCTAATTTGCATGGAATCAACCTGGGAGTCGTCTATGTGCGAGGTAGATGGATAACTTTTACTCCTGCATAGATCAATGAGTTATATATGATCAAGAACATTCTTGTATACCATTATTCCAACTTCGTTCCGACAAGAAACCTAATGAATGAAATTTACCAAAATTTAACGGACGAAACTGAAGACTGGGAAATGAGAGAAAACGGTATGTTAGTTTTTATGCGACACTTCTAAATCCCGTTTCTAAACACTAGCACTTCTTCATTTCTGCAAAATTGTTACCGACGAGGAAAATCGGTAAAGTTTCTAAAGAAAGTGCTATTTTGAATTACTGCATCCAAATGGGACTGCCGATCGATATTGGATATATAATTGTGAAGTTTTTTTTGGGCCTGATCGTTCATGGATCAACTTATGGACTTGGACATCCTTCCACAATTTTCTTACTTTGAAGTCAGTTCCAAGTATCTTATGAAAATTGGGAAAAGGTACTTCTACCTCCCAACTGAGGATTCCCAGCCAATGAAGATGAAAATGATATGACTATTATGGTAGATCAATCATCTCAGAATTCACTACCTATTCAACCTTTAGTTTCGGACAAGACACTAGTGATCCTGCGCAGAATGAAGAAATTGGAGAAAGAGGTACAAAATTTTATGAATGCAATTAATAATATCTCTGATTTCTTTAATCATTTAGACTGGAGGATGAAAGAATATTTTGAGCACTCTAGACATATCGAAGGAAGTTTGATACGGCTGATGAGAAGGATGAAATTGATAGAAGAGGACTCTACTGAAGAATTTCCATGTCGACCCTTCTAGAACCTCTTCGTTCATGTGCAATGAATGGGTGATCTCAGAGGAGAAACAAGCACTGAATCAGAGGAGCACTGAATTAGCACTGAATCTGAAGAATAGTAGATTTACATTGCTACATGTCTGTCTATGTATGTAAGTTCGTTCGAACTTTATGTTTGCTTTGATTTAGAATTTTGCTTTTAGATCTCTGTATAGTTGAGACTGAGCATAAGAGGTTTGTTTTCAGTGTTTTGAGT
Source organism: Phalaenopsis equestris (assembly GCF_001263595.1). NCBI lineage: Eukaryota > Viridiplantae > Streptophyta > Magnoliopsida > Asparagales > Orchidaceae > Phalaenopsis > Phalaenopsis equestris. The sequence goes on from NW_018233536.1 coordinate 1,705, forward strand.
GTTGTGGGTTAGATTGTGACCCTGAATTGATGTATTAAGATTGAGAAAATACCAAACTTAGATGTGTTGTGTAACGTATATTGTAACCCTTAGAATTTATATATAATTGTGATGTTTTGTGTTGTGAAAGTTTATTTGTGATAAGTATAAGTACATCATTTAATCACATAAAATTACGTTTATAATGATTGAACGGATGTCGTTGAGGCTTGAATTTGATCGAAATTGCAAAAATTCAAAAATAACCAATTCAATAGAGCTCGCCAACGGCGCCCTTGACGCCGCCGACGACGGACTTTTCCCGAGACTTAGGATATTAATTCTATAGAGCTCGCTGACGGCGCCGAAGACCCCGCTGATGGCGAGATCCCAAAAAAACACCTTTAATTGCAATTTTGACGAGTCAACCGCCACTAGTCATCATCCCCTTCCTCTAAAAAAATGCAAATTTCGACCTAGGGCTTGAGAGATCTTAGATTTGGGGGCAATTTCAAAGCATTTAGACACCGAATTTGATCATCTCTTGGTAAGAGCTTCACTCCAAACTAAGAAAATTTGATTTTCACCATGAATTTCTTCCACATTGAGAGAACCCAAAAAATTTGAGAATGTGAAGAAAATATTGAGAAGAAATTAGAAAAAAATCATGGAACTTAGTTTTGAACTCTTAGAATCACTCTTGGAAGCCATTATTTGCATATTTGAAGTATATTTTAGACTTTTTCAATAATTTTGATTAGATTGAAATGGCTCCACAACAAAAGAGATGACTTGAGTTTGACGAGTCTCGCTTCGTCAATGTGAAGGCTCAGTCGAGATTTACTTCAGTATTTGAAGGAAAGAAATGTATACAAGATCGAGTTTTTAAGAGTCCGAGAGGAGAAATTGAATGAGTTATTACCGAGCGGAGGTGGGAAAACTTATGTTAGACCACCAATAAGGCTGTTGCTAATATTGTAAAAGAGTTTTATGCCAACGTGTTCTATTCTGAAGATGGAATCGTTCAAGTGCGGGGATTTTCCGTTGAATTTAGTGCCGCCCGCATTAACTCCTTTTATGAAGTCCAAGACTCCTATAACTACCACTATGAAATCTTCAGTACCATGGAAGGGCCAATGAATGATGTGATCAACTTTCTCACTGATGGGAAAGGAACATGGAAGATAAAGCAACGAGAACGGGTAAATTTTTCTGCTTCCATGTTAAATACCACATCTAAAGCGTGACACTATTTTATTTCATCTACTCTGTTACCGACCTATCACCATAGTGAGGTAACAAGAGATAGAGCTATTCTGAATTTAGAATAATAGAAATATAAATGTGGGGAGAATCATTTTTAAGAATATATTGACCACGGCAAGGAATGAAACAAGTGGAGGTCTAGGACATCCTGGCCTTATTTATGCACTTTGCCAACTTTCTGGAGTGGAAGCTGGAGATGATGAGGAATGGGTTTACCCTATGAAACCCAATAGTAAAGCTAATTTGAAGTCATATGAATCCCATGAAAAATGGAGAACTGGGAGTAGAAGTCAAGAACCTTCTACTAGTAGAGATGTCCCCTCTACTAGTTATGACCTTCCTCCTTCTAGTTCCCCTACCCTGACTAATTTAATGAATGACTTGACCTTGCAGTGAAAGAGTATAGGCTTAATAAATGAAAGAATTGGAGGTTTAGAACTTAGACATGATTATGATAGTGAGTACCTTCAGAGGCATTCGAATTTTGAGATAGCTTACTACGAAGCTCAGGCCCGACACTACAGAGGTGAGCCTGATGTAACTTTTCTTGAATGCCCCTGATATACTCAGTATCAGCCCAATCCATTTGCTGACCAAGGAAACGAAGACATAGTTTTGGATTTTGACATTTGATAGTAGTTGATGTACTTTTACTTTTATTTTTGTAATTTGTGTAATGGAGATTGATGTTTGTGTGTCTGTACTTTTATTTTTATTGT
>NW_018233537.1:0-1028 GCF_001263595.1 Phalaenopsis equestris
GAATTTGTGGTTGATCCTCAACTTAAATCTTGTCTACTATGAAACTTTACAACAAATGAGATTTTACTTTTTTTTTTAATTTTTATCAGTTGTTAAGTCATTTGTTTTGTAAATATTTAATCTCGTCTTTTATTTTTTTTATTTTTTTATTGTTTTGGACACTAGTCAGGAATGATTTACTTTTATCATTTGAAACAGAAAGAGATATGGGTGCTTTTTTTTATGTTGAAATGCTCGACTTTCATGTAATGAATATAATTATGTAGAAAGATCAAATGTTAAAATCCTTTTCTTATGTGTGATTATATATATATATATATAATTAAATATGTAAATGAAAATCGTATCAGAAATCAATTTTATACTTTGAACAACAGTCCAAGATACAACTAAGTTCATACATAAAGAAATATTATTATAACAAATCAAAAGTTCATACATAAGGAAATATTATTATAGCAAACATGAGAGATTGTTATTTTAAATTATTATTATAATATATGATTTTTTTTTTAATATGGTATTATATGATGATAGATTACTTAAAGATAAAACAATGTCCGGAAAAATGATGATTTTACTAGATTATATCACTTGTTTGGATGTAGGAAGAAATAATATGGGTTTTGAAATTCTATAAACAGCTTCAAAATGACAACTATGCATGATTGATAGTCAAAAAAGAAAATGCCAAAACCTTTGCTCAACCAATGAGCTACTCTCTCTCAACAATATGTAGAAAGAAAGCCACAATCATGACACAGACCAACGATATGTACATGTTCAAATCAAGAGTTATAAACTCAAGGCCATTAAGCCTATGAGTACATTTCTCAAATGTACTCATAAGAGTACATTTCTCAAATGTACTCATAAGAGTACATAAATGATTATAGATAGTATGAGTATATTTCTCAAATTTTACTAAACAAAATCTTGCTTAGGGTCCGTTTGGTGGGGCGTCACACTTAAGCTTTGTATTTTTGGGTAGACTGTGTTTTGATAGTTTTTTCAAAATGTTGTCGTTG
>NW_018233538.1:0-348 GCF_001263595.1 Phalaenopsis equestris
TAATAATAATAATAATAATAATAAATCGGAAGAAGAAGAAGAAGAAATAAAAGATGAATTAGGAGAAGAAGAAGAAATGAAAGAAGAAGAAGAAAAATTAGGAGAAGAAGAAGAAAAATTAGGAGAAATAAAAGAAAAAGAAGAAAAATTAGGAGAAGAAAAATAAGAAGAAGAAGAGGAGGAAAAAGAAAGGAGAAGAAGAAGAAAGAGAGAGGTCGCGGCCGGCGGCTGGAAGAGCACGCCGGCGATCTTTGCCGGCAATGAAGGACCGGCGTCGGGTGCGGCTCGAAAGGCCGAGAGGAGGGGGTTCGCGGTGGGTCGCGATCCGGAGCATCCTGGCGGTTGTCG
>NW_018233539.1:0-3696 GCF_001263595.1 Phalaenopsis equestris
TTTGATCAAAATCATACTTAGAAAATTCATCAGGGCACATGACTTCATTTGGAGGTCCATTGAATCCAATTGAAGCTAACAAAACCATCTGATTGAGGCCTCCCCTTTCAGACAAAGGTATTGAGCTCTGACTCTAGCCTGAGCTTCTTTTGATTCTTTATTTGTAATGGCTTGATTTCATACTTAATTAATCATATATATGTGTTCATTTTGAGTAGGTAAAGGCTTAGAAACAAACCCTATGTAATTTGGTTGAGTCTAGGCAGAGATCTTAAGGTTTTAGTGCGAACGACTTACATGTTACGTCACTTGGGGACGATAATGGGGAGTCGTCCAATCGCTTGTTTATTTAATCAACGGAGGATCAGGATAGACTCTTGGTGTGTGAACTGCAGGACGCATGTCATGCCTAGGTGGAAAGCACAATGAATGGGAGCGCGTTGTGTGTGAGTTTGGAGCCGCCGTAGTATGAGTTGGCGCTGCGTAGGATAAGCAGAAAAATATGGATTTTCTAAATTTTTTTAAAACTTGAACTTCAAAAATCCATATATTTCTCTAAAAAAATCATAAAAAATAAAAGAAAAATACCTTCCTTCTTAGTGAATAAAGGAGAATAATGTGGACAAAAAAAGAAATTAATTTCTTATCCCCATATTTTTAATGAATTAAATACCCTCTGGAGTATTTTAATTCATTATGATCAAACATTGCTCACTATGGCTTGAAATTTTTAGGGTTTGTTCCTCATGAAAGAGACTATATCTTCTAATTTTTCCAAGGTTAGATGACATCTCTATGCTTCTAACCTTAATTTTCAATATAGGGTGACCATTTTGGCTATTTTAATTATATAAATTAAAATAATATTTGGAAAATTATGGGAAGAATTTTAATAGATTTCTTATGGTTAGAAAAGTTTAGAAAAATATCATGATGTCTTGAATTATCTTGTAAATTTCTATATTTAAATAAAATTAAATATACACACTATGTTAATTTTTGTAGATTAAATACTTATCACACATTGATAAAATTAATTTCACATTGTTCATAAAAATCATGTTTATCTCTGTAAAAATTTGAAAATTATTTGATTAAGTTTGAGTATTAAAGTTGATTTTCTAAGAAACCTTGTATTTTTGTACAATAATAATTATAGTAAATTAAATACACTTGGGAAAATTATGAAAAGTAGATTTCTAAGTTCCTTGTGATCAGAGGAACTTGGGAAAAATAAAACTTATTTTCTAGAAAATACTAAAGTTTTGAGCCTTATTTTGAAATTAAAAATAATTAAAAATCCCAAAAATATCAAAATATTTCAAAAAGTGCCTAATTGCATTTTAATCACTTGGGACCCATTAAAATATTTTTCCTAATTTTTCTAAGTTAAAAAAAATCTTAAAAACATACTTAAAAACATAAAAGTGGATTTTCCTTATTTTCCCATTAAAATAACATTAAAATAATTATAATAAATAAATTTAAAAATCATAAAAATACAAAATTTGATTCTATGAATTATTTTAAACTCAGAGAAGTCTAATAAAATATAAAAATAATTTTGCTAATTAAAATATTATTTTCTATTTAATTAAATCATTCAAACTTATTAAAAATTAATTAATAATAATAATAAAATTCATGAAATTTTGCTTAAGTATTTCTTTGACCTAGGTAAACCTCTAATAATTTTCTCATAAATAAAAAAACTTTATTTTGGAAAGTTAAATAAATGAATTTTTGAAAATCCTATATTTTGAATTTAAACAAGTAATTAAATTAAATTAAATTTTGAGAAGCCCACATATTCTCCTATAATATTGTAATGACCTGATGATAAGACACACAAAATGCTCAAAGTCATTTGGGTTATGTTTAATGAGTTATAAGGTGAAGTACCCTAAGGGCAAAATAGTCCTTTTAGAATTTGGTGCCTTAATCAAAATTTAGGATTAAACAAGGGAAAATGGTTAATTTTGATCTTAATGAACATATTTGGATGATTGAAATATAATGGGATTAAAAGGTAGAAACTCACTCTTAATGAACATATTTGGATGATTGAAAAATAATGAGATTAAAAGGTAGAAACTCACTCACCACCTTTGTACAATATCAACAAGATCATAATTCTCCTAATCTTCATATTTTGGAAGTCAATTAAGATCAAATAATTTTTAAGTGGTGGGCTTAAACTAGGAAGGATGATAATTTACTTTTTCTTAAGCCCAAAGTTGAGGATGATTTGATTACTTGGTAAGAATACACATTACTTAAATTAAAATTTTTGATACATACCATTTCACCTATCATGATTACTAAGTCTTGGTATGTAGTGACCTAGGCTTAATGTTTAAACTCAATTAATTGGATTTAGAAGATGATATGATTTGTGATTAACATCTTTAAACACTACAAGCCTGACTTTAATTATGGGCACCATAACCTTTAAATGACTTAAACTTGCCTTAGGGGCACCCACTCACATAACTTTTAAACGAAATATCAATTGATTAACTGGGTATCCTATCCTTGGTATAATTAAATTGTCAAGTTTCACTGAGCAACGGGGTAGTCACACTTCAACCTCAGATGATTAATGAAACAATATGATAAGTCCAAAATGAACTCGGAATATTTCAAGAAATCTTTGAAATGGTACAGGTCATGCCTCGAGCATTTTGAAATCTATTGGACATTTTGAAGAGCAGATTGTACTTGCCATATTTTGTTCTAAAATCATCCACTAATATCTTCTGAGATTCAATAAAGTCATAACTTGGGGTTTGGTAGCTAAACCTTCATCTACTCTTGTAATTTAAATTCCATGCAAAATTATATATATGCCTTGCAAGTACTAACCTTCCAGGTGGAGGAGTGAGAAGAATCAACAGGTATGCTTTTACATTAATGTATTTACCCTTATATACTTCTTATATGGAACTTGCATGTTAAACAATGATGTCACCCTGCATGAAAACCAAAACTGCTAGATAGCCACAAAATCAAAACCAAAACCAAAACTAAAATCAATCAAGATAAAATTCACCGCCACAACATTCAAAATATAAGATAACTCAAAATTTAATCACAAACATCACAAAACAACAATTGCAACTAAATTAAGACGTCTTTATTGGATGATCGGGAATCCCTCGGAGGAGGTAACCTACAGTTGCTAACGACATTTCCCACGGTCTAAAGGAAATTATGGAATTCATTAAGTTGAGTTTAGTAAATTCATTTGGACTTAGTGAATCCAAAGAAAAATAGTGGTACTGGAATGGGGAACCGTAGGATCCTAACCGATGTTGCTCTAATCAACTTTAACATGTCCCATATATTTAAAGAACCATAACTATAAGAAAAGTTGATTTGACATCATAACCTGACACATTAGAAAACCTAAACTCATCTCAACAAGGAGCTTGGAGCTAGCATTGTGGGTAGCACAACCATCTTCAACAGCAAAACATGTCTACACCAGCTAAACCACTCTTTCTTTAAAATTAAATAACCAAGTGTTGACTTCACTTTTGGTTGAGGTCTAGAAACTTCTTTAGTAGCCTAGGTCTAGCCATAGGACTTTTCTATTGACTAGTCTTAGAAAACTAGAAAAGGTATCCTAACAATTAGAAATTCAAGGCCTTTATCTTTACTCAACTTGAGATTCCACTTATTGGTCCTAACCTC
>NW_018233540.1:0-2153 GCF_001263595.1 Phalaenopsis equestris
CTAACCACGAAATTAGGGACCAAATTTTGGATTAGCCAATATTCTTTATAGCACTCATAAGAGGGTAAAGAATATGATTGCTCTTATTTGACAATTTTTATATATTTTAAATGATTTTAATTTCTTCACAATCCATATACTCATTGTAAAGGGGAACGAGACTTTTTTAAATTTGAACTCTTCGTCACAAAACTTTGTTTAGTCTTAGTAAATTTAACTTTGAAGTTTAGAAATTAGTTTAGTAAACTTAGTTCTTTTTTGTTACATTTTTGTTAGCATACATTAAACCTATTTTAACCTATTTTTATTACTTTAACTTTTATAGTTTGAATATTGTGATTTATGTTATTATCATAAGAATTTCCATCTTCCAAATTAAGACATCATAGTAGTAGACTAGAATTAGCCTAAAGAATTTCTTACTGTGCTTTTCTGTAGGATCGATACTGGGGTTTTTTAAAGAAAGCCCTATATTACTTGAAGTGATACGTGCACTTGCGTAGAACCACTACTGAGAAAACTATTTTATATATTTTATATAACATTTCAATTTTTCGCATTAACTACTTAATATAAATTAGGTCAAATTATTGGCCATATTTTTGAAAACTAAATTACTACGTAATTTCGGGACGGGTAAAGTTTTTGGCACTGTACCAGGGATATAAATTGACATAAAACACTCAGAAAAATAACACACGCTAAAGGCACATCAATTTCCAATATTATTCTGATGTTGATAGAAAAACCCACCTCCTTAGATTTTCTTGGAGGGGTAAGGCTCTTACGCATGATTAACATCCTTATTTGGAACATTAGAGAAATAGCTGTCCCAAATTCCCTTAATAAACTTATGCACTTAATAAGGTTCAGTAAGCTATGATGTTTTGGTATATTGGAGCCATTTGTAAGTCTTACTTATAAGAAATTAGATAAATTGTGTAGACAGTTTGAATGCATGCCTAAAATCTCCAATAAAATATGGTTCTTTCCTAAAAGAGACATAGAGGTGGTTGTGTTGGAAAATGAACAACAGTATTTATATGTATCTGTTGAAAAGATTTATTCGAGGGGTTTGCTACCTTAGTTTATGCTAGCACTATATATTCTGCTAGGTTGGAACTGTGGGATCAGTTGATCAACTTGAGTCTAAATATGAATGGAAATTGGTTAGTGGGAGGGGATTTCAATATGTCACTTGCAATTCTAAGAAAAAGAGAGGGGGGGGGGGGGGGGTTTTAAACCCAAGAATTTGTAGTCAGGTTTCTATAAAACTCTACTTGAGGCAGTTGACCTCATTTTAGGTGAGGTCTTGGTTCTTTCTCCTAGATCCTAAGATCTAGCCTAAGGACTCTCTTATTGACCATCTTAGAGGACTAGTAATGAAACCCACCTTACATAGAACTTCAAACCACTTCTTGACACATTTTTGTGAAAACCTTCACATGAGTCGTCCTAAGCACTCAGCTCTTAGTTGCAAGGGCTAAGGACCAACATGTGGAGGTCCCAAAAAAATGAGTTTCCACGGGATTTAAAAGCCTTAGAGAAGCCCTTTATGGATTTGCCATGCTCACACCACATATTTTACACTACACATTCACATACACTTACAACACACATATACACTATAAATCACTCACAATTCACTAACTGGCATCAAGATTAAATTCAAACAAATTGAAAACTCTCACGATGGAATTATCACTTAAATTGGCTCGCATGTTGACGAACTTGTCCGAATGACCAAAATGAGGAAACAGACTGCACGAGCATGTCGAGAACATCGATTTTACCTATGAAGGACACCCATATTGTCGTGGTTCTATGCCAGAGCAAATTGCATGAAAATCGATTCACGAAATTTAAAATCAAGGAAATAGAGGGTCTTCTTGTGAACCAAGCCGCTGGTTGCCTCATACCTTGTCTACATAAGCCAAATTGAAGTGGGAAGGAGCCTAAGTTAGGATCGGTTTTGATTCAGGCCAAACCTAGGGCAATAACACGACAAAACCGCGTGATAACACCACAAAATCCCTTAATGCAACCAAGTTTCGTCGGAATACACCACAAATAACACTGTTTGGGCCAATTCCGCATGGATAACATCGCAATACCACAAAAATTTCACGTGGATAACACCATTTCGTGATTTA
>NW_018233541.1:0-5654 GCF_001263595.1 Phalaenopsis equestris
TAGCTTAAGGCTAAGTTATGATTCAAGTTTGTTTACCTAAAGATTAGGGTTAATTAACCTTAAGTTTAGGTTAATTAATCTTATTGATTTCAGGCTAGTTAACCTAGTGTTTATGCTTAGTTAATCTTATGGATTAGGGTTAACTAACCTAAGGTTTAGTCTTAGGGTTTAGGTTAGCTAATTCTAATGGTTTAAGGCTAACTAACCTAAGGTTTAGACTTAGCTGATCCTATTGGTTTAAGGTTAACTAACCTAAGGTTTAAGCTTAGCTAATCTTATGGATTAGGGTTAACTAACCTAAGGTTTAGTCTTAGGGTTTAGGTTAGCTAATTCTAATGGTTTAAGGCTAACTAACCTAAGGTTTAGACTTAGCTGATCCTATTGGTTTAAGGTTAACTAACCTAAGGTTTAAGCTTAGCTAATCTTATGGATTAGGGTTAACTAACCTAAGGTTTAGTCTTAGGGTTTAGGTTAGCTAATTCTAATGGTTTAAGGCTAACTAACCTAAGGTTTAGACTTAGCTGATCCTATTGGTTTAAGGTTAACTAACCTAAGGTTTAAGCTTAGCTAATCTTATGGATTAGGGTTAACTAACCTAAGGTTTAGTCTTAGGGTTTAGGTTAGCTAATTCTAATGGTTTAAGGCTAACTAACCTAAGGTTTAGACTTAGCTGATCCTATTGGTTTAAGGTTAACTAACCTAAGGTTTAAGCTTAGCTAATCTTATGGATTAGGGTTAACTAACCTAAGGTTTAGTCTTAGGGTTTAGGTTAGCTAATTCTAATGGTTTAAGGCTAACTAACCTAAGGTTTAGACTTAGCTGATCCTATTGGTTTAAGGTTAACTAACCTAAGGTTTAAGCTTAGCTAATCTTATGGATTAGGGTTAACTAACCTAAGGTTTAGTCTTAGGGTTTAGGTTAGCTAATTCTAATGGTTTAAGGCTAACTAACCTAAGGTTTAGACTTAGCTGATCCTATTGGTTTAAGGTTAACTAACCTAAGGTTTAAGCTTAGCTAATCTTATGGATTAGGGTTAACTAACCTAAGGTTTAGTCTTAGGGTTTAGGTTAGCTAATTCTAATGGTTTAAGGCTAACTAACCTAAGGTTTAGACTTAGCTGATCCTATTGGTTTAAGGTTAACTAACCTAAGGTTTAAGCTTAGCTAATCTTATGGATTAGGGTTAACTAACCTAAGGTTTAGTCTTAGGGTTTAGGTTAGCTAATTCTAATGGTTTAAGGCTAACTAACCTAAGGTTTAGACTTAGCTGATCCTATTGGTTTAAGGTTAACTAACCTAAGGTTTAAGCTTAGCTAATCTTATGGATTAGGGTTAACTAACCTAAGGTTTAGTCTTAGGGTTTAGGTTAGCTAATTCTAATGGTTTAAGGCTAACTAACCTAAGGTTTAGACTTAGCTGATCCTATTGGTTTAAGGTTAACTAACCTAAGGTTTAAGCTTAGCTAATCTTATGGATTAGGGTTAACTAACCTAAGGTTTAGGTTAACTAATCCTATTGGCATAGGGTTAACTAACATAAGGTATATGTTAACTAATCTTATTGGTTTCGGGTTAACTAACCTCTGCATATCAGACTATGCAGAAGCCTAATAAAAAAAAGAGGTTTTATGTCATAAAAGATAGCCTCAGAATCCTAAGAATTGTTATTTAAACTAAAGAAATATCTTGAACGAGCTGTCCACGAAGCCTGTTCCAAGTTTCACACTGAAATGTCTTCAGGTCTCCAAGTCTTTAGGTCCTCCAGTCTCACTATTAAAAGTTTTATTTATTTCGATAATTTTATAATGAACTAATTAAAGGGTAATGGAGGTATAGTTCAAGCCTCAGCCAAGGCTAAGTTCACTTAAGCTAAGTAATTCCCTAGTGTTATGATTTCTAGGTTCTCCCTAATCTAAGCAACTTTTATTCCTTCATTATTTGTCCTTTACACATGCATTCTATGTTTGATAAAAGTAGTAAAAGAGCATGCATTGAGATACATAAAGAAATAAGTAGAGGGAATTAAAAAAACAATATTTTGTCAAATTTTTATTAAATTTTAATTATTTAATTAGTGTTAAACCAATCAAGATGTAACCAATCAAGATGTCTATGGCTTTGTCTTCCCGAGTCTCTAGGTGCTCTAGCTTACTTAGTCTGAAATGTGGTTTCCCATCAGGACCGGAAGATTCTTGTCAACATCCACAGAATGCATCGTCTAAGGAATCTTTGTGAACTAGAATAAAAAGGTGTTTAAGTTGTGAATGTGATCTTTGTGATTAAGATTTAATGGATCATTTAGTTACTTTGGATCATTGAGTTACTTTATCAATTTTAGGGTTAAAATAATTTAGGTTGTTTACATCTTGATGTCGAATTTTAAGTGTTTTATTTTAGTTATTTTTGTTCACTTGTTATTACTTATGTGAAGTTAGCGACTTTGAAGCTGACTTAACCTCAAAGCTATGCTTTAAAGCCTTGTTACATTTGGTTTTCTTTAAGTTTAAGTTTTAATATGTTTTATGTAAATTTTACCTCTCCCAATGTGTTTTATTTTATTTCTTAATTGATGTTCAAGTTGAGGGGTTTAGGTTTAACTTAGGTTTAAGGTTATACCTAAAAGGTTCTCCTATGTTCAACCTATGGGTTAGGTTGTAACCTAAAGTTTAGGGTAGGTTTAGCTTAAGGCTAAGTTATGATTCAAGTTTGTTTACCTAAAGATTAGGGTTAAATTAACCTTAATTTTAGGTTAATTAATCTTATTGATTTCAGGTTAGTTAACCTAGTGTTTATGCTTAGTTAATCTTATGGATTAGGGTTAACTAACCTAAGGTTTAGTCTTAGGGTTTAGGTTAGCTAATTCTAATGGTTTAAGGCTAACTAACCTAAGGTTTAGACTTAGTTGATCCTATTGGTTTAAGGTTAACTAACCTAAGGTTTAAGCTTAGCTAATCTTATGGATTAGGGTTAACTAACCTAAGGTTTATGTTAACTAATCCTATTGGCATAGGGTTAACTAACATAAGGTTTAGGTTAACTAATCTTATTGGTTTCGGGCTAACTAACCTGAGGTTTAGGCTTAGCTAATTCTATTGGTTTAAGGTTAACTAATCTAAGGTTTAGGCTTAGCTAATCCTATAAATTAGGATTAACTAAACCTAATGTTTAGGTTATAATCTTATTGGTTTAGGGTTAACTAACCTAAGGTTTAGGCTTAGCTAATCTATTGGTGGTTTAAATCCTATGGATTAGGGTTAACTAACCTGCGATTTAGGCTTAGCTAATCCTATGGATTAGGGTTAACTAACCTGCGATTTAGGCTTAGCTAATCCTATGGATTAGGGTTAACTAACCCAAGGTTTAGGCTTAGCTAATTCTATTAGTTTAGGGTTAACTAACCTAGGATTTAGGCTTAGCTAATCCTATGGATTTGGGTTAACTAACCTAAGGTTTAGGCTAGCTAATCTTATAGATTAGGGTGAACTAACCTAGGGTTTAGGTTAGCTAACCCTATTGGTTTAAGGTTAACTAACCTACGATTTAGGCTTAGTTAATAATATTGGTTTCAGTTAACTAACCTAAGGTTTAGGCTTAGCTAATCCTATTGCTTTAGGGTTAACTAACCTATGGTTTAGGCTTAGCTAATCTTATGGATTAGGAATAACTAACCTAGGGTTTAGGTTAGCTAATCCTATTGGTTTAGGGTTAACTGACCTAAGGTTTAGACTTAGTTAGGCTTAGCTAATCCTATGGATTAGGGTTAACTAACTTAAGGTTTAGGCTAGCTAATCTTATGGATTAGGGTTAACTAACCTCAGGTTTAGGCTAGTTAATCCTATTGGCTTAGGATGACTAATTCTAAGGTTTAGGCATATGTACATTAGGTTTGGTGGCTAAGTAATCCAGCCTCAAAGTTAACTAACCAAAAATTGGGTTTAAATTGGGTAAACCCTAAGGGAAAGAATTCAGATCAGTCACACTAATGTTAGGAGATCGACATGATCCCTAAATAGGCTATATTAGGTTTAACTTAAGCTCGGGTTAGGCTAACCTAACATAACTCAAACTTACTCCCTTAATTAGTGAATTGTGATTATTAAGATGGTTTTAAATATGGTTTTAAGGTTTTCAAGATCTGTTTAAAGTCAAAGAACAAAATTAAGGGGGATTTCAAAATTCCACATTTCTTATTTTTCTTAATTATTTAAAAATGACCTGTTTCATTAATAAATTTATCTATAGAGAAATTAAAATGACATGGAAAATCAGGCAAGATTGTCTCCAAGCAATTTAATATCTCTGTCAAATTTCATATTTTTCTCATTTATATTTTAATTTTTATGATTTAAATATTCCAGAACTTCAAAAGTTAATTTAAAAATATTTTCTTAAGGAAAAATCATGATTTCAGTTTTGAAAAATTCTTCTCATTTTTCTGAGTTCATAGAATCTTTCGGTTTATTTTTTTATTTTTCTACAAAAGGTTATGCAATTTTGAAGTTTAGTTATAATTTTTTGAATAAAATAAATAAAAAAAGAATTGCGACAGTGTCATCTCCCTCACGCGATGCCTACGATACCGAGGCCTGTGAAGCATGGAGGAGAACTGACGGTCGAAACTTCTTGGAGTTAATTCTCTGCCGAGTCTCAACGAAATTTCACGTTCTTGGGTTCGTTTTGTTCACCTCGAAGAGTAGGTCACATTCATATGGATACTTGGGTGTTTTGTGGTCTATTTTTTGAACTGGAAGGGATGATAGTTTGGGATTATCTTTTTGATTTAAGACATATAACTGAGCCTAAGAGGTTTGTCATCAATTAGGTTTGAGGCTTCCTTGAGCTTATCTAAGTCCTTGTGGCGTCAATTTTATGTGATTCTCGCGTAGGGTTGGAAGTTCACCGGAGTTGGCTCGGCTTTGCTTGGAGAAGGTGCTAACGACCAGCAGGAAAATATGAAAAATTGTTGGTTTGGTCTCCTAAGGACCTAAGGAGCCTAATATAACAATTTGGGAGAGTTTTGAAAGGGATTTCTGTGCAAAATAATATGGTAGTCGTGAGCTTCAAATGGGTTTTTTGGTGGAGGTGGTGGTTTCTGGTGGGGGTGGTTGTGTTTCTCAGGTCAAGGAGCACAACTTTGCTCAACACTGCAGGTGCATTTGGTGGCTCTATAGAAAGTTGGGTTGATGTGGAGAGGAGATTTGTAGAAGTAAGGTGGTGAAGAGAAAGATGGTGAAGGAGGAGCTTTATAATGATAGGGAGGGGGAGGTGAGGGTTAGGTGAGGGTAATGGTCCAAAAAAAATTTATCTCCCAGGCATGCGTGAGATGGGGATATGAGAGAGAGAGAGAGGGAGAGAAAGTGAGGACCATGCGCATGTGAAAAAATAAATAAATAAAATAGGGGAGTTGCGGCTGGCGTGCGTGATGGATTGGATAGGATTAGATTTCTTTTATATATATATATATATATTAAGGGAGAGAGAGGGAGAGCCACTGAGTGAGCAGACATGCGTGGGTTTAGCTAGGCTAGAATAAGATTTTTTTTATTCTTTTTATTATATTATTTTAATAATAGTGATAATAAAAAATATTATTACTATTACTATCATTCCCCGAAATTTTTACTCGAATTTGTCCTTGTTGTGAAATGAACATCCC
>NW_018233542.1:0-337 GCF_001263595.1 Phalaenopsis equestris
TAAGAATCGGGCTGGTATTGTCTGAGTCAACAATTAGAAAGAATTACATGAGGTTATATGAATGAGAACATAGATCATATGATTAAGTGCAAATAAATATGAAAATATTCATAGATGGATGTAGAGTTAGAGGACTTTAAAGTGACAGGTTAAAGCCCATAACTCGGTTTATAATTTTAGATTCTGATGCAAGAATGTTAGCCCCCAGGTGGAAGGAATCAAGGGAACTCTAGAGTGAGAGCTAGTATCTTTCCTGCCTAGCCGGTCTTCATAACTATTCAAACTATAGATTAGCTAATGTTCTTTATAGCATCTCTAGTAAGGGTATAGAATATTA
>NW_018233542.1:702-8387 GCF_001263595.1 Phalaenopsis equestris
GCGTAGTATCCCAATATAAATATATATAAATTAAAAAGTTAAATTCTTATTTTTCTTCAGAATCAAGTTTTTTGTTTTGTCACAAAATAAGGAAATATAAGTGAAAAAATATCATCAAAACTATTGTTATACTGTGCATCATATAGATGCTTACATTCCTGTGTACAGGATTATGTCCCAAGGAAATGTGCACTCTCTAACCTTGGTCATGGAGGGGGGTGATTTAAATAGAAGAGTTGAAGGCTTCAAGAGGGCTGGCCAGAGGGTGCAAAAGTCAGCTTAGGTGGACGAAAGAGAAGCTCCAATGTCCAATGGGAATGAGACAAGTCAAGGAGTTTTAAATTTGGGTTTTGGCAATGGGGACCTCTTGATTTTGAAGTTTTTCGGTTTCTAGACTGGCCGACAAGGACAAGGGCGATGGCTAGGGTGATCACGGGAGGCAGAGGAAGCTTAATGGTGATTTTCAGTAAGGTTTGATGTTTGGTGGCAAAGATATTTGGTTAGTCATTTTAGGAAGGAAACCCCCTAATTTGGAGAACCCTTGGTCAATGGCTCATGTAGGGTGAGCTAGGTGGATCTAGCTCAGTTCATAGGGTCCAAATACTAGCTGTGGTAACCATCATTTGGTCCATTTGAATGGGTTTGGTCAAGTTTGGGGTTTGGGTTCAAATTTGGGATTTTGGTTTGGACTTGGGTCTAGGTTAGAATTGAGCTAATAATTTTGTCAAGTGATTGATCAATTTGATCTGGATGATTTTCATGAGAAGTTTAAAAAGGAATTGGGTTATTTTGAATTAATTTGGGGGTTCAATTTAGTGGAACTTAGCTTATGGTTAATTTTAGGGCATTTGGGCTAGATTTAGGTTTTGATTGGGTTAGGGTTTGGATTTGGGTTAATTGAAGGTTCAAATTCGTCTCAGAAATGGTGATGAAGAGTTTTAGATATCAATTGGGTGGAAATTGTGGAGTTATGATGTTCAATTTGGGAGATTTTGGATTTTGGGGCAAATATAGGGTTTTGAGATTGGTATAGGACTTAGGCTTGAGATTTAGTTCAATTGGGCTTGGTTATGGTTGCAATTGGGATTGAATATGAAAAATTTTTATTTAAAAATGAAATTGGGTGATATTGAATGGTGTAAATTGGCGGTGAATTGGGGAATTTATGCAATTAGGGGAAATTTGGGGATTTTGGTCATACAGGGTCAATTTGGTCAAATTGGGCTCAATGGAGTGGTTTAATTTGATTTTGGTGACATTTGGAATGATTTTGAAGATTTTGAGAATTTTTGGAATTTTTGGGTTATAAAGGACATTTTTGTATTTTTGGTGTATTTTTGGGATTTTGGAAATTTTGGGGATGGTTTGAAATGATTTTTAAATAGACTTTAAGAATTTGGATAATTTTGGGAATTTTTTGGAAAATTTAAGGCTTAGAAGAAATTAGGTAGTTTTGAGAACGTTTGGGCGCAAAAGGCTAAATTGGGTATTTGGGTAGGATTGGCGTTCAATAAGATGCTAATCATAAAATTGCCCATTTTTGAGCCATGGGACCAAGGGAACTGCCATTACCGGCCCAGGGCTAATGGTTTAAGGGACCATCCATATGAGTTTCCAATAAAGAGATGGATCAAGCTAGGCATGTACTGGTTAGGATTGAGGTTATGAGTGCAGGTGAGGGGTATCAAGTGTCTGTGTGCAAGATTGACCAAGACCACACCACCCAGAGCTAATCCTAAAGACCTAATCCTAAAGCCAAACAGTCCTATGGGGACTCCTCTTTAGCTCCCTCATATGGCTCCACCTACTAAGTACTAGAGGTTATAACTAACATGTGGAACTTCAAAATGAGCAAAGAAATGTTTTAAAATTTCTAATGCTGAGGGTTCCTTTACTAGTCATCTTGGAATAATCAATAGGAAAGTCCTATGGCTAGATCTTTTGTTTCTAAAGAAAAAATTAGACCTCAACCAAAAGTGAGGTCAACATTTTATACCTTATATAATGTTTTAAAAATGCTACAAAGCAAAGGATGGTCATGATACTAAAATAACAAACCTAAATCAAATCACACAGATAGATTATGGGTTGCCTCCCACAAAGCACTTGGTTTAACGTCCTCAGCCTGATGTATCCAAATGTTTTGCTTGGATTGACCTAGCATCAAAGTTTCTTTATAATCGAGCTTTTTTTTTCCAATATAAGGTTTCAACCTATGTCCATTTACTTCATTTATACGTTCTTTTTTTGGATCTTTAATATCAATAGCCCCAAAAGGATAAATTTTTAGCATAATAAATGGCCTCATCCACCTCGACTTAAGTTTTCCGGGAAATAATTTCAATCGAGTGTTGTATAATAAAACTTCTTGTCTAAACTCAAGATTCTTTATTAAAATCTTTCGACCATGCCAATTTTTCATCTTTTCTGTATAAATTCTAGTGTTTTCATAAGATTCATTTCTAATTTTCTCGAGCTCATTTAATTGCAATAATTGTTTTTTCTCTAGCGTCTTTTAAACTATAAATAAATTCTTTTATCGCTAGTAAGCTTTATGCTCTAACTCAACTAAGAAATGACAAGTTTTTCTAAATATGAGCCTATATAGAGAGATTCCTATAAGAGTTTTATAAGCAATCCTATAAGCTCATAATGCAGAATCAAGTCTATCAGGCCAATCTGTTCAATTAGGATTTATAGTTCTCTCCAAAATTTCTTTTATTTCACAATTTGATACTTCTACTAATCCCTTGGTCTATGGGTGATAAGTTGTGGCTATCAAGTGTTTAATCCCATATTTTATAAGTAATGTGCTATTCTAAAATTCTTATAGTGACTTCCCATATCAGTAATGATAACTCTTGGCATTCCAAATCTAGTGAAAATATTTTTGTTTAAAAATTTTGCAACTAAAGTAAAATTTAGGGTTGTTTCATCTTTTTTAGAAATATTACCTATTATCTGACATCAATCACAAGTTTTCACATAATTATTAATATCCTTGAACAATGTAGGCCAATAAAATCCAAAATGTAAAATTTTAAATGCAGTCTTATCTATTCGAAAGTGTCCCCCAAATTCAAAACTATGACATTTTTTTATAATTTCTAGGGTTTCATTAATTGGCACAAATCTTTGAATGACTGAATCTTGAGATCTTTTATATAAATAAGGGTCATCTTAAAAGTAAAATCTTGCATCATATACTTAAATTTCTTTTTCTGATGGCTTTTTAGTCCGTATGGTAGAATATTACTAAGTAGTTAACTATATATGCATACCACGGTATATGCCACTCAACAATAACATAAAGTTGTTCATCAAGAAAATTTCCATTTATATCATCCGCATTGTTCTTTTCATTTTTAAATTTATGTCTTGACAAATGATCAGTAATTTGATTATCAACTCCTTTCCTATCAACTATCTGAAAATCAAATTCTTGCAAAAGTAGGACCCTTCTAACTAATCTTGGTTTCACATCCTTCTTTTACATAAGATATTCAATAACAGAATGATCAATATGCACAATGTATTTAGCTCAAAGTAAATATGGTCTAAATTTATAAAAAACATATATTATTGCCAACAACTCTTTTTTAGTTTTTGTGTAATTAATTTGAGCTTGATTAAGAGTTTTGTTGTCATAATATATAACTTTAAAAATATCAACATATTTTTGTCCTAAAATAGCTTCAATAGCGTAATCACTTGCATCACACATTAATTCAAACAATTTTTCCCAGTCAGGTGAAACAATGATAGGTGCAGTAACTAATTTTTCTATTAATAATATGAAGGCTTTAAGACAACCATCATTAAAATAAAAATTAGTATCTTTTTCGAGAAGCTAGCATAGAGGATTAGCAATTCTAGAAAAGTTTTTAATATAGCTCGTATAAAATCTATGATGTCCTAGAAAACTTCTTACTGCTGTTACTGAAGTAAGGGGTTGTAATTCAATTATAATTTGAATATTTGCTTCATCAAATTTCGTACAATTTTTAAAAATTTTATGTCCCAATAAAATCCCTTATGTGACTATAAATTGACATTTTTTTCAATTGAGAACTAAATTTATTTCTTCACAGCGTTTTAGAACCTTTGTTAAACGATCTAAACAAGAATCAAAAAAGGTTCCAAAAACTAAGAAAACATCCATACAAACTTCAATTCCCTTCTCAATTAGGTCATAAAAATAGACATCATACACCTTTGAAAAGTTGCAAGTGCATTACAAAAACAAAAAGACATTCTTATAAAAGAAAAACTCTCATAAGAACTTGTAAATGTAATATTTTCTTGATCTTCTGGTGCAATAGGAATTTTGTGGTCACCAGAATATCCTTCCAAAAAGCAAAAATATTGGTGTTTAGCTAGCCTATCCAGCGTTTGATCCAAGAAAGGTAAAGGAAAGTGACCCTTCCTAGTGGTTGTATTTAATTTTCTAGTCAATACAGATTCAACATCTAGTGACTTGTCTTATTGGAATTAATTCATCATTTTCATTCACGATTACAGGCACTCCTCCTTTCTTAGGAACATAATGACTAGGACGAACCCATGCACTCTCAAATATAGGATAAATAATTCCACATCCAACCACTTCAAAATTTTTTTCTTTACCACATCTTTCATAATTGGATTTAATCTTCTTCAAGGATCTGGCCAAGGTTTATAGTTATCTTCCATTAATATTCTGTGCATACAGATTGTAGAACTGTTTCTTTTAATATCTACTAGTGTCCAACCAAAAGCTTTTTTATAATTTCTTAATATCTCCAATAATTTTTCTTCCAAATCTTTAGTAAACTCTGAGGATATTATCACAAGTACAGTTGATGATTTTTCTAAGAATGCATACTTTAATTGCATAGTAAGTACTTTCATCTCAAGTTCAAGAGGTTTTTCAATTAAAAGGATTAGAGATTTATCATTTTCAGTAGTATTTAAAATCACAAAATTTTCCTGAACATAATTAGTATCCTCATCTTTTATCTCTGATTATTTTTCTTCAAAATCACTTTTAGTTTCACTATCTATTGCCTTTGGATCTAATATCACTTCATCTTTTTCCTCAAAAATGACTTCACAATTTTGTTGATAATGTTTTGCAATTATATAATCAATACTATTCATACTATAATATTTTTCTTTAATAGGGTACCTCATTGAATTTAGAACATTAAATATTACTTCCTAGTCATTAAATCTCTTGATCAACTCTCCTTTTTGCACATCAATGATAACACATCTAGTAGCAAGAAAAGGTCTCCCCAAAATAATAGGAATTTTCTTATCTTCATTCATATCGAGCATAATGAAATTCACATGGAAGATAAATTTATCTACCTTAACAAGTACATCTTCTATAACCCCTTTAGGATAAGTTATAGATCGATCAGCTAATTGAATTAATTGAAGGGTTACAGTAGAGGGATAAATCTCTCCTAAGTCTAACCTTCGAAAAAGGGATAAAGGCAAGAGATTAATGATAGCTCCTAAATTGCATAAGGTTTTTCAATAAATTTTTTTTTCAATTGCATAGGGTATCGTGAAGCTACAAGGGTCTTTAAGCTTTTGAGGAACCTTCTTTTGTATTATTGCACTACATTATTCACTAAGTGCAACAGTCTCATGAGCTTTAAACTTTCTTTTTTTGTTTAATATATCTTTCATAAATTTGGCATAACTCGACATTTGTTCCAAAACTTCAACAAACATAATATTTTTTGTATGCTTCTTAAATATCTCAAAAAATTTTAAAAATTGTTGAGCAAGCTTATGTTGTCTTAGTTTTTGAGGAAAAGGAGGTGGTAGTCTTTCTAAATCAATTTTAGTTGGAGAAACAGGTTTTTCTACTTCCTTTGGAAGATTGTTATGGGTCTTTTGAAATAGTTTCTTGTTTTTTAGTTTCTCCATTCTCTCTCTTGACTTCATTCTTTTTTTTCCTTCCAACTTTTAATTCATTTCCACTCCTAAGCTGAACAGCTTTTATTTGTTCTTATTTCATTCCTTTGTCTTTCGGATTTATGTCAACATTACTAGGAAGTGTTTTCTGGGGTCTATTGCTAAGTGCGTTAGCAAATTGTCCCAGTTGATAATTGACTATTATTTTCACAGTACTTTGACTTAGTATTTAATTATCCATTTGCAAAACTACTTCTTCTATAGACAACTTCTTTTTCTATAGATTTTTGTGTTACAATTGGGATTTCCCCCACAAAAGGGACCCCTTTTACAACATAAATCCCTTCTATTTATAGAAGATATGATGGATAACAATTATATAAAAATTACATATTTTGTTATACTTTGAAACGAGAAGCAGAAGACATATTAGCTATTTTTATTTTGACTGTTGGACCGTCTTGAAATTGATATAGACTTTTTTGTTCATGTTTGTTGGTCGAGCGAAGTAAGATGACCGAAGAAGAGAGCTTGGCTGGAAGACTGAAGTGAGGTAGGAAAGCTTGACCAAAGGACTGAAGTGAGCTGACCGACTATTGAATTGCCTCGAAATCCATGTAGATTAAATGTATAGTACACATATGCATATCTTATACTTTTAAAATTATATATTACCCAACGTCTCTCTCCCACCGAAACTCATCCGACCATAAAAATATTTCAAGTATATTATTCAATTACAGTTGCCTTCATGACCCGATCTCGCGTAATTAAAACAGCAATGCAAATGGAAAAGCAACTCGCATTTGACGCCTAAGGGGTCCAATAAGAGGATCTAATTACGCGTGCATTTCTTATTTTATTCTATTTTAACTTCTTTTTTTTTTTTTTTTCCTCTTGGTCAATTTGCTGTTCTGTAAAAGGGAGGATCGTAGAAGTTGCGGTGGTCCCCGAACAGTTGTTTTCTGGCTTTCCACTTCGGGGGCTGACCAAAATTCTCTGCCGGTCTTGAGCTGTTGCTTCAGTGTAAAGCACTTATAAATGCACTTTCATCCCAACCTTTTTTTATTAATTATATTGATATTATATTATAACCGGTTCTTTCAAATAAGCTCAAAAAGATATAAACCAAGAGTGTGCAAAATTATTAAAATATATAAATTATATAAGTAAAATATACTATATTTTTTTTATTTTTATAAAGAAAAGTAAGATTTCAGGCAAAATATATATATCATTCTGAACATAACCTGTTTCTACCCATATATTTGATTTTCTATAAAATAAATATTCAATGTTAAAAAAATAAGAAAATATTAAGATGGAGGTTCAAGAAATTAAAAATATGAATCTGCTAGACTCCGCGTTTGGTCGTCCTATTAGAAATAAAGATAAGAAATTTTAGTTATTGTATAAAAAATCTATGAAACTAATTCATGGACTAAATGATCTCTAAATTTTTAATGATTAAAATGAAAATGATCATATTGATTAAAAGAATTTAATAGGTCCAAGAACACTTAATTTTGTTGTCATTGATGAACTTAAATTTGAAAGGAACAATATATGATTCAAAGAATCAATATTGGTTTGTGATGTCAAATC
Source organism: Phalaenopsis equestris (assembly GCF_001263595.1). Lineage (NCBI taxonomy): Eukaryota > Viridiplantae > Streptophyta > Magnoliopsida > Asparagales > Orchidaceae > Phalaenopsis > Phalaenopsis equestris. The sequence continues at coordinate 8,218 of NW_018233542.1, forward strand.
AAGTTCGTGCGTCAGGTTGCGATTTAAACCAAACAGTTTAACCCAAACTTGACTTGATTATTAAACGAGTTAGAAAATCTACCCAAAGTTCAACTTGCCTTCAACTTAGGTGACTCAAACTTGATCCTCATAATTCTTTTAATGTACAAACAATAAAGGCCAAGAGTAAA
>NW_018233542.1:11589-15065 GCF_001263595.1 Phalaenopsis equestris
CGCAGGGGAGGGAGTAGTGGGAGCTCTGGAGTGGCAGCTGACATCTGGTCCCGGTTGAATATAATTGTGTAAAATTTATAAAGTTGACTCCACTTTATAACGGTGTTAAAAACTTAATGTGGTATTTTGGTAATAATAATGTTGGGCTCTTAAGAGTGGGATTCTATGCAAGTATGTGTATCATTATCAAGTAATATAAGACTTTCTGTTTAAGTCTCAAATATTGATCCCACGGGGAATGTTTAAATTTGAAATGATAAATTAACTAGGAAATTTACATAAATCAAACGAAATTACTGTCACTAATTTCGAATGTTTAAGATACTATCAAAGCTAAATTATTTACTACTAGCAGAATTTAAAAGCAGGTTTAAAAATTAATAACTACTAAACTATATTTATGTGATGAAGTTTTCTAATATGAAAAAGCATCTTTCCCACTACAATGAGTTTTTACTGAAATGAGATGAGATAAATGGTTTAAATATGTATTGTGTCAAATAGGAGCAATTTTAATTCTCTACCCTGATTTAGCGTTATAGAAAATTATTGGTTAATCTTAGGTTTAGTCCCTAAATCTGTGGCTAGGCTAGCAAGATACTGGCTCCCACTTCATAGCTCCCTCTTCCCTTCCCCTGAAGGTTAACTCTCGTTTTAGTTTTTAAACACTAAGATTGACGTGGGGATTTTTAGTCTATTACCCTAGAAATCTCAAATTCTACACTCAACAAAGTATATTTCCCTATTTATTTGCACTTAATTCCATGAACAAAATACTCCTTCATGGACTTAAATGTGATTCTCACTCTGTTGTAGAACTCAAACTCCATTTCCGGGATCATATGTTTCAATACATATTTTAACAATTCAATTGGTCAGATTGAAAAGTAAATTAAGAGCGGAGTTGAAAAACCATCACAATTTATTTTAAATTTTAACATTGGCACATCCACATTATCTCTTCATTTCACCATATCTCAAAGTAGGGAGAAAAGGGAGAAAGATAAAGGAATCTACTCGGACTTCATGAGAAAGATACAACAAAATACAAAGTTCATATATATAAGAAAGTTCATAGAACAATAATAAACAAATAACACTTATCTGAAACTCTTTCTCAAAGCAAATCCTTTGTAGCATCTCTTAGGAAATGTAGGAAGAAGAAATCTCTCACTTTTCTTCCTCTCCAACACTTCTTAGAGAAGACTTCACACTTAAAATCACTACAAAAACTCAAAACTATAAAAATAATAACTCACTAATGGTGTGGAATGGCGTGGAATGTAGGTGTGTGAAGAGGAAAATTGAAATGAGTGGAAGAAGTTGAAATGGTGTGAGGGGGGATTTTCTGATCAAATTTCGGCCCTAATTAGAGCCTAGTTCGGTTCTGCAATAGGTGCATCCAATAACTCTATAAAAAGTGTCCAAATTCGTTGAATCTTCTAGAAACAGGCTCTCCGCTGACACTGGCGTCGTTGGCGCCCATCCTGGCTCCATCGGCGCCATAGAGCATTTATTTAATTCCTTCACCTCTGTCGAACAAGGTGGTCAGCGCCCAGTATGGCGCCATCAACGTTGACTGTTGTTCTGCATCCTTTTTATAGATCTGTGTCGTCCGACATCCTTCTGGCACCATCGGCGCTGAGTAATTCTTTTAAATCTCCATTTTTGCTCCAAATTCAATCTTTTTTGCTTCCTTTTTGTTTCAAGTCCCAAAAATCCACAACCTGCAATAAATCATAAAAAATGCCTTCCATTAAAGTGCAATAACACCAAAAATGGGTATAAAATATGGGTTTAAAAATGCATATATGTTTGGTGTATCAAAATCCCCCAAACTTAAATGTTAATTGTCCTCAAGCAATTCTTATACTACATAAAAATATGACTTATGGTAAAGATTTTAACGTCTAGATTTCCATATCTTAGTTCATTAAATATAATAGCGTCACAAGAAAAATTCTAAATAACTCTAGTTAACACTAAAGGTATAAGAATATTTAGCAGTCAAGTCTAAGATTTTTTATTCTCTATTCTTTTCAAGGAAAATAGCAAATTATTCATATGAAAAAAAACTTCATGAAACTTTACTAGTAAATATGCTAATTTTGAAATATAAGTTTAGAAATTGTGGTCAAGCCTTCTTCTTTAAGTTGATTCAAGTGAAGCCAATTTTTAATTAGGCATCTCTTCATGTTTCTCCTCAAATCTTTCTTATTTTCTTTTCTTTTTCTTTTCAGGATCATTCTCCTTTTCTTTTTTTTTCTTTCTCTTTTTTTTAATATGAGGATTACTATATCTAGATAGCCTTTAATGATTTTGAACTTCACTATCTTCTTCTTAAAGTTAAAAACTTTTCACATTTCTTCACTCTATAATTTATATTAGCTTTAAAGATTTTTAATAAAGTCTTAATCTTTTCTTCTTACGTGAATCTCTAAGATTTTTAATACTTCAAAAACACAAATTCATTTACATAAAATATAAAAACATAGTCTTATTTTATCATACCAAGTAATCTTAATCACTAAAATTAACCTTTATTATTTAAAAAATTTTCACTTAAATTTATTATATATTTAAAAACATAGATATAGTTATCTAAAGTTACCCTCTAATACCAAATGTCATCTTAAAAAATTTTCTAAAATATTTTAAAAATATAACTAATTGAGAACAAATAAAATTAAGTTTCTTTTCTTTAAAAAGGAATTTTACTCCCCCCCCCCCCAAACTTAAGTTTTTAAAAGATTTTAAATGAAGAACTGAAAAATTAAGGGTTAAAGAAAACATTTAATACATAAAAAAAAGACAAACCTGTTGAAGATTCTGATTTGAAACTTAACTCTGAAATATTGCAGGTGCTAATATGAAAAGCTACAAGACTTAAAGCATTAAATAGCACATAATACATATTAAAATTTGCTGAAAAAGAGTTAACTACAAATACATCCAACAAAGTACTAAAAACTAATAACTTCTAGCAGTTTCACAATTCTAAAGTTCACAACACAGCATACAACAAAAATAAAGTACCATAGTCCACAAACAAACAGTCTCAACAAGAAAGTACAACTAAACATAAACTAAATAAAAATCTTACTAAAACATTACCAACCATTGTCTTCTTCTTCTTCATCATCCAAATCCAAATTCTGCTGCAAAAATGGAGTAAAAACAGGGTGAGTAGGAAACTAAACTGAATGATCACCCTTCATGAATTTGACTATTGCATCATCATAAGCAGCATCATATTCGAACTTTTGTCTTATCAAATCATCAAAGTGAGCATTTTTGCCCTCATTATTTTCTATTCTATGATCCATTCTCAAAATATCTCCTTGTTGGGTCATCATTTGCTCCATAAGTTCTTGGATAGTAAGGGTACTAGAAGTACCTGGAGTAGAAGGAATATCCCTAATCCTACTTCTAGATCTCCATCCAACATGAGATTCATAAGTCCTTATATTGGCAGA
>NW_018233542.1:15836-18043 GCF_001263595.1 Phalaenopsis equestris
AGAGCAAAGACTGTTAGATTTGTATTGTGTTGCGCGTGCTTTAAACTTAATTAAAATTTTATATTTTTAAATGACCTTTTTACTGAAAATTTAAAAATCCCCAAAACTAAGACTTACCTAGTCTATAGACCGACCTCTATTAATTTTTAGTGCTTGCACTAGGATTCCAAGGTTTTGGCCTATAACTAACCCTAGAGCTTTCTGTTTTAAAGCTTCTCTGATGCCCTACCAAATGCTGACTTTTTCTTGCAACTTGCAGATAAGACATGAAGCCCGCAATGTTGCTCCTACCATTAAGTTTATAGCCGGATTTGAAGACCTCGAGGTTATCCTCAGGAAGGCACTGTTCATCGTCATGAAAATTACCACTCCAGAAGTTCAGGAGCAGTTTGCTGAGTTCAACTTGAACTGACTTCAGGACTTCCCTTCTTGTAAGAAGGCCAAGACTACTGTTGCCACTATGACAACTACCAAGCTTGCTATTCGCGCTGCTGCTACGGGGAAAAAAGTAATGATTATTAAAGATCCAAATGAGGGATTAGTTGTCCCGCCATCAGTGGTCGAAATCAGATCAAGTTAAAAGACTGAAACACTAACCCAAACTCAAAGGAGAAACCACTAAAGCTTAGGCTCCTGAGGAGATACCAGTTAAAGAAGATCCTCACTAGGATGAGTCAAAATTACTGGAAACCTATCCACTTATGGGAGGTAGATTCCATCCTTTAATGGATATCGATGGATACGAGAGTATTTAGAAAATTGGTGCTGCATTACCATCGCTTCATGGATAAGGTGAGGAGAGGAAAAAGCTTGCTCCTATCACCCGAGTCAGTTCAGTTTTTTAGAGACTAGCTGCCAAAGAAGGTTGTTCAGTTAGTGAATTACTTAAATGAGTAGGGCATGCAATATCCCCTTGATTGCAAAAAGAGATTTCAAAAGACGTAAGATCTGTCAAACGATCTCGAAAATCAATTGAAAATTTGCCTACTCACATCCCTGTCTGGGTTCTCTTGGGAAGCAGAGTTGATACCGCTATAGTTACCACCGATTCTACCGCTACCAGGACCACAGGTCGTCGATCGGTTAAGTCAAGAGTGGGTCTGAGAATCCGACCGATCACCCACTTCAAAGAAATTCTTAAAGTTTTAAAGGAAAAGATGAAGAAATTGCCGAGTAATGTAGTAAGTCTGCACCATGGGGAGCATACTTCTCATCGACATAACAATGTTTCTGCTAAGACACTTCATCTCAAGACATCATCATTAAAAAAGAAGGTGGATACCCAAGGTCGTTGTACCAATACAGGCCAGTGAACCCGCAGGGCAAGATAATGGAATGACGCCAGGGTTTGAAGTATTTGACATTGTCGCAGCAATTGCTAGTGAGATGGAAGAATAAGAGGAGGTGGTCCAACAGGGTCCTTCAAATCTTAATGCAATTCAGGAATCACTAACTAAGGAAAAAGTTGAAAATCTTTGAGTCGAGATTTCTGAGTTGGCTCGGGAACATGGAGTCTTCATTGATGATGATGAAGACTTTAACTATAATTATTACCTCAAAGAGGATTTCATGGACGTCCACGTTATCAAAACCAGAGCAGTTACATCTGCGCGTGAGGCTCAACCTCTCGTCGAAGAGAATGCTGAGGGATGAGCAAGTCAGCCAATTGGAGAATAGAAAAGAAGAGATGGTCGCAGCCATGACCGCCATGGCCACAATTTAAGGACAATCTCAACCCCCATAGTTAGCTTCTCCAGAGGACAACCAGATGAAGATCCTAACTTACACCTCTCTAGTTTTTTGAACTGTGTGCTACTTTTAAATATGAGAGAGTCTCATACAATGTTGTTAGACTTAGACTTGTCCCTTTTTTACAAATTCATTGGCACCAGGATCTATTAGAACTTGGGGAGAACTTTCACAGAAATTTCTATCCAAATATTTCCCTCCATCCAAAACTGCTAAACTTAGAAATGACATAACATCGTTCTGTCAGCTTGATGGAGAGTCAATATACGAAGCTTGGGAGAGATTTAAAGATCTTCTAAAAAAGTGCCCTCATCATTCGTTACCAGATTGTTTGATAATTCAAAAATTTTATAATTTTATAATATATTAGTGGTATCACTTAGATCGATTATAGATGTTGCGGGTAGTGTAGTGGTTCTTTATTGTCAAAACCTTTTGCTGAGGCTTATTCATTAATA
>NW_018233543.1:0-646 GCF_001263595.1 Phalaenopsis equestris
AAAACACAATGACTCACATCCAACCTAAGAGGTGACAAGTTAAATTGGGAAAGAAAGCACAGGGACTCATATCCAATAAAAGAGGTAGCGGAGGGAATCATAATTTAGGTACTGATCCCAGGATGAGAACTGGAATTTTGGTACCAGCCCTAGAATGAGAATCGAAAGCCTTACTCCATGTAAGGGTGTCTCACACCAATCTCAAAAAGGTTGTCACATTAGAAAGGAAAGCACAAAGACTCGCATCCAACCTAAGAGGTGATGAGCTACATTGGGAAGAAAAGCATAGGGACTCACATCCAACACAAGATTTAGCGGAGGGAATCAAAAATTAGGAGATTGGAACTGGAATATAGGTATCAGCCTCAGAATGATAATCGAAAGCCTTACTCCATTTAAGAGAGTCTCACACCAATCTCAAAGAGGGTCTCATATTAAGAAGGAAAGCATAGAGACTCACATCCAACCTAAGAGGTGACGAGTAATCCCGACTTTCAATATAGATGTAAAATGTGATGTATGTTATTATATGCTTAATTTCCTTAATAGTTATTCTTAATTTGCAACAAAGCCAAAAACTTGATTCCGAGCAAAAGTTAGGTTATTTTTCAACTATGAAGCAAATAAGAATGCAATTATAATTTTA
>NW_018233544.1:0-468 GCF_001263595.1 Phalaenopsis equestris
TTGATTGAAAGAAATATTACTCTACCAGCTGTGGAAGAAATTTGGTTAGGCACTGAGCATAGGCAGAAAATCATAGTTGAACAAAGACCTTTCTATTGCCATCATTGCAATATGTTTGGCCACACTGATGAGAAATACTTTAGAATTCATCCCAACCTCAGAAAGAAGATTCCCAGACCTCAACTTGAGGAATTTGAATCACATGACACTGAGCTGCCAACTACTGCTGACTGTGCTGTTAATGTTTCTGAGTTGTCACGGACTAGGGCCCATGATGACACTGAACTAGAGCTACCCCAAGGTATGTAAAAAGAGGGTGAGGTACCAAATCTCAAAAATATCCATGAACCATTAACTGAGCAACTTCACCTTCTGCCACATTCTATTCAAATTGAACAAACCCTTTATCCTGAACATCCTACACTCCCTGCTCATCAAGAGATAACAGCTATTGAGTTACCATAGGAA
>NW_018233545.1:0-3385 GCF_001263595.1 Phalaenopsis equestris
GCATACACCCAAATATATGTGGTTCGATGGGAAAGGGAGAGTTGGTTTAAATATATCTAGTTCTATAAAACAGTTTTAAGGCATTCGATTGATCAAAAAACATGCAGTAGAAATTGTATCAACCCAGAACTATTTGGGAACATAAGCTCGAAATAAAAGAGCTCTAGTTGTCTAAGATGTCTATTTTTACAGCCAACAACTCTATTTGGCAATGGAATATCGACATAAGACGATTGTTGAAGCATCCCGTCTTATGTCTTGTATGTCTAAAAAGATAAATAGAAATATTCTTTGGCATAGTATCTTCTCAGAAGCTACAAATAACAGAAACATTAATTTGAATTTTAATTTCAACACAAAAGGATTACAAATGTGACAGAAATTCAAAACAAGATTTCAGAAAGTAAAACCAAGCCATACGAGAAAATCATCCGTAAAATTGACAAAAAAAATAAAATTCATTAGAAAAAACAAGACAAGGTCTCATACATAAGAAGGAACCAACTCAAAAGTATAAAAACAGAAGACAAATAATGGTGTTTAACAAATTGACACGAGTCACAATCTAAAAATGATAATTGATGAAACTAATGGTATAACTTTCTTGGTATTGGAAATGATAGATTCCCTATCGATCATAGACTGCAAACAGAGATAAGGTGTTGGAACAAGCTATGAGTCGAGGTAGCTTGTTATCCAAGACGTATAAACCCCTGATTCTCATCATTTAAAAATAATCTTCTTCATCAAAAGATCTTGAAAAAGACAATGATGAGGGAAGAATAAGATATAATAATTAAGAGCACGTGTAATCTTGCTAAGAGAGAAAAAAATAAAAGAGAATTGAGGTAAACTAAGAACAGACGTTAATGGTAGTGTAAGTGTTACATTAATGGTATCATAACCAAGAACATTAGAAATAAATCCATCGACTAAAGTGATGAAGAAAAGATGTTTATGGAATGTGGAAAAGAGTTTTGGATTATCAATCAATTGATTTGACACTAGAACCAATGATCCATTGTGTGGAAGATAAAAGAAGACGAATATTATTGTTACTTGATTCAACAAAGGTAGTAGCAAAGAAAGATTTCTTGGATGCTCCCTGAAATTGGATGAATTTTGCATATTCAGCTACGGAAATCAAGACTGAGAAGCCTCACTAGTAAAGCTTATGAGCTAATTGTAATCAAGAGCCCTTTTGATTCTGTTTGAGCAATTTCTGCATGTTTTCTTTGTATGACCAGGTTCATGGAAGTAATAGCAAATTATCCTCAAGCCTTGATTTTCAAAATTCAGAGTTCCACTTTCATAATTGTTATAATTTTCCTGAGACTGAGATTTACTGTCTATATTTTTTCCGCTAGCAAGAGCACTAGGTTACTATACGGATCAAGCCTGAAAACTAGAAATAGTACATAAAACTCTAGTATAGGTTTCCCTCGGAGTAGTAACTTTTGGATCAGATAAGATCTGTGATTTGACACTTTTATACTGCAAGTTCAGGCTAGAGAGAAAACTCATAATAATTATTGGTTCTCTTTGAGCCTCCTAAGTCAGAACATCATTACTAAAGGGCAATAGTTTATTCAATTTTTCAAAAACTTGTTTAGAGTTTATGTGATATAGGTTAAGTGATTGATCATGTCGTTCAGCTAGATCGAACTAATTGCATAAATTAAATATTTGAGAAATATTCTCTCATAAAACACAAATGTTAATTCTTTCATCGCATCTTTAACAATATCTCAATGAGTAATATGATCAAGTTGATCATGTTCGATGAACTTTCGCATTTGTATTAAAAGTTGAGCATCAACTCTCATCCACTCAAAATAATTCGAATCAGTCTCGGCAGAGAAATTATCAATGAGGTAACACTCTCCAGAAATAATTAAGTAGAGTCTCCTAATTTTATTTCAATAAAAATAATTAATTTTGTTGAATCATTTTAGGATGTAGAGTCTCATATTGTTTGTAAGTACATACAACCCAATAAAAGACTTTGTATCGTAGAGATAGTGATAGAGAGAGATGGACGAAAGTCTTTCGATGGAGCCTTGGGAAATATATTAAATTTTGATCTCTGATAAGTCGGAGTGAGGCAACTCTCTGGGGGCTCCCTGTGTTATAAGGTTAGAAATAATAGAGATGGAGGGTGATCTTGGGACAGAGGAGGATCTAAAGAGAAAAAGTAAGAGGTCCCCCATGCCCTCCTTTTTCCTCTCCCTTTATACATAAGGGAAAAAATTAATAAAATAATTGAAGTAGTGCATTTTATACTATATGTCGTATTTCTCTAGTGTCTTGAAAGAAGACTATAATGTGGATATCAAGTATTGACAGTCGTATATCAAGTATTTCCAGCACGGTGGTCACCCCTATACCTAGGTGAAAGGATCAAGTCCAAGTGTCAGGCAGCATCATAAATAAGGGATAGAAGAATGTCCTTATTAGTCATGATGGTTTCTTTGCAGTATATGATTTCTTCTTATAGTTGTCCCTGCATAAGTGGGCTAAGTTGTCCTTTCAATGATGATGGGAATGATCGCGCTAGCGAGCGAGCTTGATTCAGCCGCTTGTAAGTTCGATTCAACCACTTCAACAAATGAGTTCGAGTGGACCACTTTGACATGTGGACTTGACTCGATCATTTCGGTAAGTGGGTTTGATTCAGCCACTTTGACAGTTGGGCTAATTCAGTGAGAGAATTTCAGCAAAAAAACTATCATATACATCCTTTTGTGTATACATGTGTCATTTCATTTTTCATCTGTAATTTTAGGGTCTTTTTGGGGCAGCTACAGATGTTTGAAGAAGCAACTATGAAGTCGCTGAAGAAAAAAGTGTTATTCAAAAATCTTCGGTAACTACTACCTAAAAAAAAGTCAAACCGTATCTTTCTAACAATAACTACAGGTGGCTAAGGATCTGTTTAGGGCAACTACAGCTGTTTGAAGAAACACTTGTGAAGATGCTAAATAAAAAGCTACTGTTCAAAATACTGCAAAGGCTATTACAAAAATTTCTTTTGTGAAAACCGCAGGTAGCTAGGTCGGGTAGAATAATGCATGTTTCAGCTACAGCTTTTTAATAACGATGGCAAAATGCAATTTTGCCAAAAAAAAGAAATTGTGTTGTGGCACCACACTGCCACTGCACCGTCGCCTAAAATGTACCCTAGGTATGGTGGGAAAAAGCAACTTCAACTATAACATTTTGAGAATGCAGTCAAAATGCGGTTCTACCAAATAAAAAAGAACTATGGAGCGGCATCACACCGCCACCCCAAACATACCCTTAGCCATCGATGAAACCAAACTTGTAACATTGTTACACGTATGGGTGTAAACGAGCCGAGCATGAGCAAGCCCAGGCTCGGCTC
>NW_018233546.1:0-262 GCF_001263595.1 Phalaenopsis equestris
AATCCAACCAACGGCCGTCTCAGGAAGGATCACCTGGAACAACGGGTAAGAGAATATCCTTTTTAGAGCGACTAAAAGGTGTTTATTCCTTCAGAGATGAAGCTGTACCTAAAATATTCAAAAGCCTGATGAAGAAACCGGAATTTAAACTGCCCAATCCAAAGAAGCCCAAAGAGGTGGATAGGAAGAATGAACCAAATTATCGCCCGTACCACAGGTTGCTTAGACACACTATAGACAAGCGTTTCATCTTTAAAGACTG
>NW_018233547.1:0-1928 GCF_001263595.1 Phalaenopsis equestris
CCTATTGATCTTTTGACGTTCATCTACATGCACAACTACACACCAACATTAGTAAATTTGACAAGCATTGCAATTCTCCTTTTTCATTTTTCAATATTTATTTATAGAATCAATCAAATAAAAATAATTATTTATTAGATAAATAATTTTAAATATTTTGAATATAATATATTTGATTTTCTCTTTATTTTACTTTGCTATTTCTAACACCGATATTTCAATTTTTACATGCATGTTTTGTTAACTATTGTAAATATATGTATTTGAATTGGGTGGTGGTACGTATGTAAATGTCCCATAATATGTGTAATTTTGGTTTCAGTCAGCCCACATTAGTATAGATACATGCTTGGCCAGGGCAGGAAGGCTATTTCAAAGGCAATTAATGCATAATATTAGGCCTCAACGGAGCACAAATTGGTTCTTTTTCTCTATAAATCTTCATTGCTGCGAAAAAAAGAACGTGTAGAATAAAAGGTGATTGATGTGTAGAGTTATTTTTCTTAAGGACATAAATAGAGTTTATTCGCTTACAACTATAAATGCAATGTTCCGTAGATGTTTAAATGTTTAATCCTTGCTTGAGTTTATCAATCTGTGAATCATTTGGCTAAAGTGGAAGTTTTTGGCAGCAGGGTTCCAAACTTCCCTTGCTCTCCTAGGCCTCACACCCTCTCTATTTATAGAAGCAAGAGAGTGGTAGGCGGGAGATAGGTGAGAGATAGTTGGGCGGTAGGTGAGATGTGGTAGGTGAGCGGTGCCACATTACAAAATTGCCCTTTTTACCTTAGTTCATTAATTGGGGGTCAAAATAACAATTATCATAATGTAAAGTAGAGATTTCATATATATATTTCTTATTCCCCTTTAGACTTCCTTTTATGACGTGTTAAAGATTTGAGTGATATGCATGTAAATATAAATATTTAGAGGTTATATATGCAAATACATAAGAATTGTGTGGTAGGTATATAAACATTGTTGACCCTTTGATATAAAACAATAATCTGAAAAGAAGTATAAGCAAAGGTTAGATTCTCTTGCTATGTCATCTTCCTCAGTATAATGATGAAGCCTCTCTTTTGTCTCAAATATTTAGAAGACTTATTACCAATTTTTTTCCATCTTGTAGGTAATTTATGCAGTGCCTTTACGTATAGTGCTTTGAAGTTAGTGCGTGTTCTTGTACTTCCTACTGAAAGTGTTGTTGATGAAGTGGTCATGTTCTTCAAGAACATTATTGATAGACATGGAAGCAGAGAAAGACTAGATGTGCAGGATTTGATTCTTCTCTATAAAGCAAGTAATCCAATTCAAGCGTCTTTATTTATAAGATTGGACTGACATACATGCAAAGTTTTAATTTAGGCGTTGGAGATGTAAATACATATGAATTGAGTGGCGTATATGTAAAAATTAAAGTTTTAGTGTTAGAAATGGACATATGTAATAATAGAGTAGTTGTTTATTTAAAAAATAAATTTTTTTTCAAGCCCATTTGTATTTCTGTAATATATCTTGATGGAAAGATTGTGATTTTGATACTACGTATTGCCAGTTAATATTAGATATTGCTGATACGACAACAATCCATGTTATATATCTAGGTGAAGGGATTGTGCCCCCAATGTCGAGCACCGTCTTTAATTAGTTATTGAAGGATGTTCTTATCAGTTATGATGACTTCTTCCAATTGCTATCTTCATACAGGTAGACTAGGTTATTCTCTCAAGAAAGGAGAGAATGATTGGATCAGCCACTTCGGCAAGTGTTTATGGTTCAAAACCATTTCAACAAATGGACTCGATTCAACTACTTTAATAGGCAGGTTCTATTCAACGATTTCAGCAGATGGGCTCAATTTAGCGAGATAATTTTTAACGAAAAATATCGATGTATCCATATTTGCATATACAAAACTTAAATTA
>NW_018233548.1:0-282 GCF_001263595.1 Phalaenopsis equestris
TTTATTCTTCAGGAAGCTTTTTCTAAATAATTGCAGTACACTCTTTGTTAAGTGCAACAATCCTATTATCAGTGAACTTCGTTTTCTTGTTCAAAATATATTTCATAAACTTCACATAATTGGGCATTTGCTCTAAAGCTTCTACGAAAGGAATATTTACCTTTACTTTCTTAAAAATTTCTATAAACTTGGAAAAAATTTTATCCTTTTTGCGTTCCTTCAATCTTTGAGGAAACGTTGGTGAAGTTTTCTTCACAGTAATTTTCATTGGTGTAAGTGGAT
>NW_018233549.1:0-366 GCF_001263595.1 Phalaenopsis equestris
CCACTACCTTTTCATGCTTTATATGTCGACCCTCTGGGTCCGTCAGGCCTTCCTCGGAAGTTGACTTGTCTTTTTGTATGTGGACTCTTCACCCACGTGTTTTCACTCTTCGTGCGTCGACCCTCTGGGTCCGGCAGTCCTTCCTTGGAAGTTGATTTGCCTCTTTGTATGTGGACTCTTCACCCACGTGTTTTCACGCTTTATGCGTCGACCCTCTGGGTCCGACGGCCCTTCCTTTGGAAGAAAGGCTTGTCGCCTTGTGGACTCTTCACCCACTACCTTTACGCTCTATGCGTTGACCTCCAGGGTCCAGTAGCCCTTCATCTGAAATTTGAGCTACCCTTCTTGTTAATTGTTGCAAATAGA
>NW_018233550.1:0-909 GCF_001263595.1 Phalaenopsis equestris
ATCAGAGATCTCAAAAAACTAAGTTTCATAATTTTAAGAGTTACATTTTGATTTTTAAAAATCATTTAAGTTTCAAATTTGATGGTCACTTTTGAAAATCAATTAAAAATATTAAATGATCTCCAAGTGACTTGAAAATTTTATGGTGAGTTTTCTGACTCATAAGCCACAGTGGAGAACAAAAATCAAGTGATTTTAGTCTCTTTGTGCTCTAAATTAAATGTTTTAAACAAATTAGAGTTTCTATAATCATGAAATTATTTCCTAAGACTACTCTGGCCATAAGAAACTTACATGAATTTTTGTAGAATTTTCTAAGTCACATACAATTTTCTATAATTATTTGAATAGAAAATGCATAAAAAATTAGAAAACATATGAAATTTTCTATAATTATTTGAATAGAAAATGCTTAAGAACTTAGAAAATTAAGATCTCTATGTAGAGATCTCCTATGTCTATGAAAAAATACTTAAATTATTCACATAAATAGAGGCTACAACATATAAAAAATTGGGTTCAAGGTGATGAGTCAATAGGAATGGAGAGTTCAAAAACCACTAACACTAATTGATTTTTATAAAATTAAATTTGCATTAAATAAGCATGAAAGTTATTTCACTTGATTTTCCTCTGCTCATTGAGCAAGAGGGTATGTTTATTTTATTTTTATGAATTTCCTTTGAAAAGTTATGAATTTTTGAAGTTTAGGGGTATTTTTTGAATTTTTTAAATCCCATAATTTTCTACTTAAACCCACGTGCTGACTGGATCATGGGCGGTCCCAAAAATGCCACGTGTCGTGCTTTGGTTTGTCGCCACCATCCGCGTCAGCGATCACTCAGCGCGCTGTGCATATACGGGATCTCTTTCTGACGCGATCAGGACAGTCCGATCGATACACGCGCG
>NW_018233551.1:0-22626 GCF_001263595.1 Phalaenopsis equestris
TTTTTAATAAGATGTGGAGGCATCTTTTTATTAAATTTATAGCTTTGATATAAAATAATTTATCCTCTAAATTGAGAAGGTGCTAGGGCATCAATTCCATTATTCATTCGTCCTTTAGTATAAAGACCATTATGAACTTGTATGCTTGCGCTACATAACCGGGAGAATTATGACTTCGGCACATATACTGTCGGAGAGGTAACACCTATCTGATACAATCCTAATCGATTCCACTTCTTCCTTCTCTTATATACAAAATTCCAAATTTTGTGTGTTTTCTGCCCCCATTATTCAAAATTTGAAAGATTTCACTCCAAGGACGAGCTGATGAAGAGCACTGGAATTTCTCTCCACACCAACAAATCCAAAAATTTGGACTTTGGAGTGGATGTCAAAGTTCCACGAAGCACAACTCCAGCAAACCGGATTCTCTGAAATGTCCCTCAAAATGGAGATGATCCTGCAACTCTATATGAACAAAAAAAAGTTACAGAATCAAAGCACTTTCATGGTTCCGTGCTATTCACTGTAACGTGCGCAAAATATTGAGATTGAGAGATAGCTGATCATTAAGATGTTTTGAGTGTTAGTAATTTAACCATGTTTTTAGAATTTATTATTATGCATGAACTATGGAAGGCAATGAAATATCACCTAAGATAAATTTTGGTTAAATATGAGTTTATATTGTTAGCCAATTTGGAAATATAAAAGAGCATAACTATAATAATAGCATAATATCTAATAAAAAAGTACTCAAAAATGAATCTATGTGTTATCTCAAACATCTATCACACATGCTAGCATTTTTAATGATAACTAGGTGATGTAGCGTCACTTTCTGGAGTGTAATGGTATGCAACACAAAGGGTCTATCTCATATGCAAATATGGTGTGTAATCCTCTCAACTACTTAATTAACATATAACATCGTCGAGTGATGTGTAGCACATGAAATAAATTTCTATCATTGAGGAAGAGTTCGGTGTTGGTCTTCTAAAATTATATCCTAATGGCAAGACATAGTCGACATCAAAACTTATCTTAGCACAGATAGTTGGAAAGCAAAATGTGTTGATGTTGTAAATGATGACTATGTTGGGATGTCCGTTTGATTTACGCTAATATAAATCAAATGACATGTAAATCCTCACAAAAGGTAGGCCACAAATACCATCTTCTACTTAGGTGAGCCATGTTATGACCTTCATCAGGGTCGTTGTTTACACAAACTCTTAGAATCATTTTTATATCTTATAATATGACATTCATCACACTTACAAGTAAATAAAATGTGCTAGTAGAAGAGGACTAATGCTTAGCCCATATAATAAAAAAATGGTGATGTAGTTTAATATAATACCAAATGGATGAAATCTAAACCTACTTTCTCTAGGCCATCGACAAATTGATCATAGGTTGTCTGTCATTCCTTTGTTGTAAGTAGGTAGTTGCATCCAAAATATCTCATATTAAAAAGATATAATTTTTTGAAAGCTTAAAATGTTTAAAATTCAAGTATTTTATCATGCCAACATAAGTTATTGTCATGTATGGGTGTGTAGTTTTGTGATTCCCTCTCAAACTAGTTATCAAATGATTAAACATATTAACATGTTACTTTTCCTCTTGCCCCAAAATTAAATGATAGAAAGCATGTTAGATTACTATAAAGAAAACAATTTTGGGCATAAAATTTCTTCCCTCATGTTTTTAATATCAAAGGGATAATATGATCTATTGTGCGAATAACTTTGCACACATTACTTATGATATAACTTTAAAGCCAACTTTTATCCATAGTGTTTATATAATAATGTGCTTAACATGTCTGAAAAATATTCCTAAAATTGGGTGGTGTTAACTCCATGATTCATATGCCCTTTAGTTAGCTCGATCCTTATTGAATTACATTAAATTTTACTTTTTATGTTTTCTGTAACTAAAAGCTATTTTTATTTTGATATATAGTTTATATTGTTAAATCAATGATGACCTAATGCCATAATAACCTTGGAACATGGTAAATTTTATGTTTGTGGTCTGTAACAAGTGCACCAGTAAGTGTTGTCTACAAGAAGGTCTATAATAAATTACCTATTGGAAAAATCAAGTTCTTCTCACTCATGAACATTGATATACTAATCTCCAAACTTTTCTTTTATATCTATGTAAGGTACTTTGTGACCTGATTTCAATTGCTATAAAATTAACATTTTTAAACTCTATTGCCATTATTAATGGCTTAAAAAAGGAGCATTATAATATGATAGATTGAACAATTTTTTTAGTGCAGGTGTAGAACACATGGGGTTTTTGTGGTGCGTTGCAAATATCTTTCAAAATTACAATATACCCACAAAAGCACAAATAGTAAATATGCAATTCAATCCCAACAAAAATAAATTCAGTAGAAATAGTTTTATCTTTTAGAATCTTTAAGCTGTCAAACTGTAATAATAATGCAAGTATACATATCTCTCAAGTAATAAATGACTCTAATTGAGTCCAAAGTATCGATCCCACAGGAAGTTGGAAATTCTTGTAGTTATAATGTAAAATACAATATTAAAACAACAAAACTTAAGTATGCAAAATAAATTTGAAGTAAAATTATTATATGCTAAATGAAATGCAGTTAAAAAAACTAGGTTAACTAAGCTATTTGCTAAACTTCAAAAATAAATTTATTAAGACTAAATAAAGTTTTGTAACGAAGAGTTCAAATTTAAGCAAGAATCCTTCTCCTTTACAATAAGTTTATGGATTGTGAAGTAATTGAAATCATTTAAAATACATATAAAATTGTATTGTGCTAAATATGAGCAATCATAATCTTTATCCTCTAAGAGAACATAAAGAATATTAACTAATCCAGAGTTTGGACCCTAAATCCGTGGTTAGGTTGAGAGGATACAAGCTGCCACTCTAGAGCTTTGACTTATCCCTCCCCTGAGGCTAACAATCACACTTTAGTTTTAAGCAAGTGGACTAAATTGGAGACTTTAGTCTGTCACCCTAAAACCTCCAATTATGCGCCCATCAAAGTACATTTCCCTATTATTTGCACTCAACCCCATGAAATACATTTCCACCCATGAAATTGAATGTGACTCTTACCTTATTGTAGAAAGCATAGCCCTTTCATATCTTATGTTTCTCAACAAATTTAAACATTTCAATTGGCCAGATTGAAAAGTAAATGAAGATCAAAGTTCAAATAATCACAATTTATTCACATTTAAAACCTTACAAAACTAAATTAATTCTTCACAAAACCATATCTCATTGTAGGGAGAAGGATAAAAAGGACTACTCAGAATTCATGAGAAGGATATGACAAAACATAGATTATATATATAAAAATAAGTTTTTCAAAACAAAGAAAGGAACAAACACAACTTATCTCACACTCCTTCTCAAGAAAATCTCTTAAAGTTCCCTTTAAGCACTTTCTCTCTTTACAATCAAACTCAATTTTCTCTTAGGAATATAATGAAGAAAAAATCTCTCATCTTAACTCTCCTCTTACAACTCTAGAAGAAAATCCTCTTTTCCTCCAAGACTTCTCTCTCTCAAACCTCTCACACGCCCCCCTTTCTTCTCTAGGCTCTC
The DNA here is from genome assembly GCF_001263595.1 of Phalaenopsis equestris. Lineage (NCBI taxonomy): Eukaryota > Viridiplantae > Streptophyta > Magnoliopsida > Asparagales > Orchidaceae > Phalaenopsis > Phalaenopsis equestris. Next base: position 3,616 of record NW_018233551.1, read on the forward strand.
CTCTCTTTTTAATTAGGGCCATCTTTTATTTCAAAAAGAATTCAAAATTCACTCTTCTTTTCCCAAAAGGCACACCTCTTCAAACTAAGAGACAAGTCTCGTAATCCAAGAGACACATCTCTTCATTTAAGATCCTTTCCAAAGTGTCTAGATGCATTAAATCACTACAAGGGATGTTTAAATTGATTGGTGCCTTCTAGAACAGCTCAAAAATAATCACTAACCGCCTTACTCCATCTTAATTCTTCTATGGTGCCTCTAGCGCCAGTTCTTTCACCTCTGATGCCAGTTTATTGAAGTTGCACACTGTTCTCTGAATTCATGCACCTTTGACACCAATTTTGGCACTTATGGCTTCATTTCTCTGTAAAATGGTGCCTTTAGCGCCAGATCTCTATATAATGCTGCCTCTGGCGTCTTTGGCTTCATTTTTCTGTAAAATGGTGCCTTTAGCCTTCTGAAAAGCTCCATAATATATAATAAGGATTTTCTAAGAAAAGATAAATTAAATGAAATATTAAATGAAACATAATATATCAAAGGATTTACTAAGAAAAGATAAATTAAAGACATAAACAATAAATTAAAAAAACTAACAATGCTAAAAAATAAAATCTACAATTTACAGTTACACACACAAACAAGTTCAATAGTGCCACAATCAAAACACATAATTTTTCCCAATCATACCAACAACAAAACTAAACAAATAACAAGAGATAAAAATAGATAAATCCTAGTAAATCTTCATTTATCATCATCCTCCTCATCTTCTTCTTCTTCTTCGTCTTCTTCGTCTTCTTCTTCTTCTTCTCTTCTTCTTCTTCTTCTTCTTCTTCCTCTTCTTCATTGTTTTCTTATACATAAGGCTTGAAGCTTGTGCTTTTAGGAAATTTTAAAATATCACCCCTCAGTAATCTAACTATTGCTTCTTGATATCCAATGTCACGTTCATCATTATAAGCATTTCTTGATTTAAAACCACCTATTCTATTCTGCATTGCTATAATATCTTATTGTTGAATCCTTAGCTACTCCATAATATTTTCAAGTGAAACATAAATGGAAGTAGATGGTCCTGCAGTTGATGTTGAGGGTTTATCACTACTTCAACTTCTAGATCCAACAAATGATTCAAAATTTTGCACCGTAGGTTTTACAACTGGCTTAAGTGGTTGCAACATTTCTTCATTCTTATCAAATTCTACTCCTGATTATTCACATAAAGTGAAAATCAGGGCAGGATAACCCAAACCGCTAGTGTTCTGATACACCAAAATAACATACTATTTTAAGTACCTATTTTATGCTTATTTTTTGTGGTATTGCACTTTAAAGAAGTGTATTTTTGTGTTTTTGTTGCAGGTATATCATTTTTAGGAATTTGGAAAAAAAAAGGCAAAATGAGCAAAAAAAAATGACAAAAAAGACGAAATTTGAGTAAAAAGAGCTAATTTTGGATTCTGGCGCATCATGTGCCAAAATCTAGAGAGCTGGTGCATGATGTGTCAGGGACGGCTTTTTCAAATTAAGAAGGTTTGAGACAAATTTTCAAAGGGGCACTTGTTCTACACACCTCTTGGAGTAATTCAATGCATCTAAACACTTTAGAAGGTTCTTTTATGAAGGGATTTGACTCTTGGATCAAATGACATCTTTTGAATTCAAAAGAGTTGACTTTTATGGGAACTTTTGGAGGTAATTTTGAATTCTATTCCAAAGGAGGCAACCCAAAATGAAAGAAGAATACTTGAAGAGGCTAGAGGGGGGATGAAAAGAAGAGGCTTTTGGGGGTGTGGCATGAGGGTTAAAGAGAGATAGAAGATGAGATTTTCTTCTAAGTTTGTAAGAGGAGAGAGAAGGTGAAAGATCTCTTCTTCATTACATTTTTAAGAGAGAATTGGGAGTGATTGTAAAGAGAAAAAGGATTAGAGAGAACTTCTAGGGATTTGCTTGGAAAGGATTATGAGATAAATTATGTTTTTATTTCTTTTGTTTTGTAAACTTATTTCTATATATGAAATTCGTGTTTTATCATATCATTTTCTTAAATTCTGAGCAGTCTTCTTTATCATTCTCCCTATATTGAAGATATGATTTTGTGAAGAATAGATTTTATTTTCTACAATTTTAAATGATAATAATTTGTGATGATTTGAACTCCGATCTTCAATTAATTTTTGATCTGGCCAATTAAAATCTTAAAACATATTGAGAGACATATGTTCTTAAATGAGACATGATTTCTAAAAAATAAGGAGAATCACATTTGATTTCATGGGAGAGTATGTCATCTATGGGATTAGGTGCAAATAAATAGTGAAATATATTTTTGTTGGATGCATAATTGAAGATTTTAAGGTGACAGATTAAAACCCCCAATTTGGTTCAGTTGATTGAAAACTAATGCAAGATTGTTAGTCCTCAGAGGAGGGAGTAGTGGGAGCTCTGGAGTGGCAATCGGTATCCTCTTCGCCTAACCATAGCATTAGGGACCAAACTCTGGATTAGTCAATGTTCTTTATAGCACTCAAAAGAGGGTGAAGAATATGATTGCTCTTATTTGGCACAAAACATTATATATATATATAAATATATATTCAAATGATTTCAATTTCTTCACAAACCATATACTCATTGTAAAGGAGAATGATGCTTTCTTAAATTTGAACTTTTCATCACAACAAAAATTTTGTTTAATTTTTGCAATTTTACTTTTGAAAGTTTAGTATTTAGTTTAGTTAAATTTATGTAATATTACATTTGCATTTTAATTAGCATTAACCTGAGTAGTCAATTTTCAAATTTTGCATTTTACTTTTATTTTTTGTTTTAATTATAAAATAATTTTCATAATTTACTTTAGAATTTTCCAAATTCCCTGTGAGATCGATATCTAGGACTCCAATAGAGCCCTTTATTACTTGAACGGTACATATACATATATTGATATTTAACCGAGATTTAACAGTTTAAAAAGAGTTTTAAAGCAAAATTATATTTATAAAAAATAATTTGTTAGGATTATATTGTATAATTATTATAAATCTGCTTGCATCAAGTTTTTGGTGTCGTTAAGTGATGTAAACTTCATAAATATTTGCATATACAAATCTCCGTGTCAATTTTTTGGCGCCGTTGCCTGGGAAGTAATGGAAAATATTAATATTTTTTTATTTTAAATATAAATAAAAAAAGAGAGTGTTTGTATTTTAATTTGAACATTTTCTTATTTTAGTGTGTTTGATTATTTTTAATTACTTGCTTAATTCAATTTATGCATAGTGTAAGATCTAAAAATTTAGTCTGAAAATTTAGTACCTTACGACTAGGAGTTAGAAAGAGCTGTTAGTAACATTCGAAAAGAATAGAAAGAGAAAGATCAATTTAGCAAAATGGCTTGTAATTTAAATAATGTTGGAAATGAAAATGAAAATCATCAGAGACCTTTAAGAGATTATGCAAATCTTACAGCAGATGAAATTCATTTGAGTATTCAAAATTCTGTTGTAGCTGCCAATTCATTTGAACATAAACCTGCTATTATCCAAATGGTACAAAATAATCAGTCTGGAGGAACACCTACTAAAGATCCTAATTTACATCTTGCTAGTTTTTTAAAATTCTGTGCTATATTTAAATATGATAGAGTGTCAAATGATGGAGTTAGACTTAAACTTTTTCCTTTTCCACTAAAGGATAAAATTAAGATGTGGTTAAACTCATTAGCACCTGGATCTATTAGAACATGGGGAAGTTTATAACAAAAATTCTTATCTAAATATTTTCTGCCTTAAAAAACTGCTGAGCTTAGAAATGATATCACAAATTTTTCTTATGAAGCCTGAGAAAGATATAAAGATCTCCTTAGAAAGTGTTAACACCATGCATTTCCAGATTGTTTAATAATTAAAACTTTTTATAATGGGTTGGTTGGATCTCTTAGATCGATAATTGACGCTATTGCTGGTGGATCATTAATGTCAAAACCATTCGATGAAGTTTATTAATTGAACAAATGACTACTAAAAATTTTCAATTTCCCTTTGAAAGGGTAAATCCAAAAAGTATAGCTAATATACATGATTCTGATGCAATATCAATTTGAGCTGCCCAAATAACTGTTATATCAAAGAAGATAGATCAATATGCAATGAATTATTCTCGTACAACACCTGTGCTTGAGGAGAACTCATTGGGACAAATGATAGAATCTCAATCTTCTTATGAGATTTTAAATGCAATAAACAATTGTTCTAATAATTCTTATGCAAATTATTAGGAAGAATCATCCAAATTTTAGTTGGAGTAATAATAATTCTAATACTGCAAATCTGTAATTGGGAAACAACACTGCGAATCTATTGGAAAACTCCAACAATCAAGAGAACCAAGCTTATAAACCTTATTACTCCCCAATTTTAAAAATTTGCAGAGTAAGGGGAAGAAATATCAATGGAAGAATTAATATTGCAGATGGGTAGTCAATTACAAAGTCAAGGAGCTGCTATCAGAAACATGGAAATTCAATTGGGATGCGTTGCTACTGCACTTAGCAATAAACCTCCAGTAACATTGCCTAGTAATGTTTAAGTAAATCCTAAATATCATAATAAAGAGAAAATTAAAGCTATTTAACTGAGAAGTGGAAAAGAATTAGAAAAAAGAGTTCAACTAGAAATTGAAGTTGAAAAAATTGAAAAATGAAAAATCTGGTTAAGATTTTCATTTTGAAGCAGAAAATCCTATTAAGCCAATGAAAATCACCGTAGAAAGACCACCACCTCCATTTCCTCAAAGATTGAAACAAAAACATAGAGATAATAAATTTTAAAAATTTTTGGAAATTTGGAGGAAATTAGTGATAAAAATTCCATTTGTTGAAGCTTTGGAAAAAATGCAAAGCTATGTGAAGTTCATGAAGGACATACTTAATAAGAAAAGGAAGTTTGTGGATAATGAGACCGTTGCACTCAGCGAAGAGTGTAGCACTATAATTCAGAAAAGATTCTTGAAAAACCTAAACAACCTGGAAGTTTTACAATTCTAGAAGTTTTATAATTCCTTGTGCTATTGGTGAACGATTTTATGGAAAAGCTATATGTGATTTAGGAGCCAGTTTTAATCTTATGTCGTTATCAATTTTTAGAAGGTTGGGCATAGGAGATATTTCACCTACAACTGTTACTCTACAGTTAGTTGATCGTTTGATTACATATCCTAAAGGAGTTATAGAAGATGTTTTGGTAAAAGTCAATAAGTTTATTTTTCCTGTGGACTTTATTATATTAGAGATGGAGGAAGATAAAGAAATTCCTATCATTTTATGAAGACCATTCCTAGCCACTGAAAGAGCTTTGATAGATGTGCTGAAAGGAGAACTACCTATAAGAGTTAGTGATCAAGTGGTTACATTTAATATCGCAAAATCAATGAGATACTCTCCAAAAGAGCAAGAGATTGAATGCTTCAGAATGGATATTAATGAATAATTAAGCCATGAATATTTCAAGAAAGCTTTTGAAAGGGAATTTAAAAAGGAATAAATGGAATATCATGATGAGGATAAAATTCAAGATGAATCTATTAAAGTGAGTAAAGAGGATATGGATTATATTCAGAAAAGATTTGAAATGTTAGATCCTACAAAAATTAACAAGAATTTGATTTCATCTATTGATAAACCCCCTAAACTAGAACTGAAATGCTTCCTACACATTTGAAGTATGCATTTTTAGGACAATTATCTACATTACCTATTATAGTATCCTCAGAATTAACTGATATACAAGAATAACAGTCGTTGGAAATTTTGAAAAGATATAAGAAAGCCTTTGGATGGACATTAGCTGATATTAAAGGAATGAGTCCTACAATTTGTATGCATAGAATCTTATTAGAAGAACAACATGAACCAAGAGCTGACCCTCAAAGGAGATTCAATCCTATGATGAAAGTAGTAGTAAGGAAAGAAATTTTAAAATGGTTAGATGCTGGAATAATATATCCTATTTTAGATAGTGCTTGGGTTAGTCCAATTCACTGTGTTCTAGTCCAATCAATTCACTGTGTTCCAAAGAAAAGAGATGTGACTATAGTAACAAATGAGCATAATGAATTGATATCAATAAGATAAGTCACTGGTTAGTGAATCTACATAAATTATAGAAGATTAAATGATTATACAAAATCGTTCCCAGTGTCGGCAAACAATTAAATATTCCACTCCACCACTTAGACTTTTCAAACATCTCTTAAGAATCAGTTTTCTTGATTGCAAGGCTTCGGTATACCTGTCCTGAGCTTTCAAGCTAACATCAAAATGGAACTTCCCTTTACTCCTCTTCATTCTTGGGGCCTTTTCTAAAAATGACATAAAATTCATAATAAATCCTAAATTCAATACTAAATCACTAAACTCAACTTCTAAAAGCTTAGACTATTATTTCTATGTAATTTTCATAAGTTTTTCTCAAATTTTCACCATGAATAATGATTTTCGCTCGAATCCCCAATGTGCTAAAAATACATGGTGAAAATAAAAAATTTTTACATAAAAGTGAAGCTCTTATTTCAAGAAGATTAAATCTAAAAAATTTGGCTATAATCCCCAATGAAATCTTCACTCTAGAAGAAGCCCTAAATCAACACTCGTGAACTCAAAGGGAAGAAGACTACATCGGGGGTTAAAAATGACATTTTTCAGGAATCTTTTTCATCTTTAACCATTCACAAACTGATTTAAGTGAAGTGGCGCTTAAGCACAACTACTTGTTGCTTAGGCGCCTACCTCTCGGGTTGTCTAGCGCTTAAGCACGGGGTTTTGACGCTTAGGCACCAATGCACAAATTTTGGTATTTTGGATTTTAAACGAAATGCACATTTAAACTAAGTCAACCACCCCTAAATGGTCTTATAAATCCTTAATAACTACTTTCTTCCCCTTCAACTCTCCTCATTCTAAAAATTCATCAATTTTCACAAATTTGATTCAACACAAAATAACACAAAATTTTAGACATAAAAAAACACTTATATTAATTTAAAAACAAATACAAACACTTGTAATACATAATTTCTCAATTCTAAGAGTCTTGGATGAGATAATTCCTAAGCTCAAACTTCAAACATTAAAATAACTTAACATTCAAAACACTTAAAAATAAACTTAATACTAACATCACAATACGTAACAAAAACAAACACTAAACTTAGAACTTTATTCCATTCTCCTTCCGGTGGAATGAATTCTTGCCTTTCATTTGTCTCTCTTGGGGCATTTGGAATATAGATATGATAGAACGGATGGTGGTGAAGAACTCTTGTTAAATCTTATTCAATCCATTTATTTTCCAAATACGTAGTCTTCTCCTCTTCTTCTATAGAACTTGTATGGCTAAAATGAATCTTAAGTTTGCATCCAATATGCTCCAAATGTGAGTTAGTCAAATTCACGTTGCTTCAATTGAAGCCACGTCAGCCACAATATTTATGATCTTCTCTACTAATCCTTCTATACTAACGACTAGGAAACCGTTGTATACTTCTTGCACACTTTGACAAACAAAATTCTTCTTCATGGATTCCTCCTTCTTCATATCAATCTCCCAAGAAGACATTTTTCCAAGATCTCACACTCTTCACTAAGATTTTAGGGTGAAAATTGAAGTGGGTGAGAATTTTCTTCATTCCCCTCTATTTATAGGCTTTGGACCAAGCCTAAAACTACTGGACATGTTCTCAAACCACTTATCCATGTTAAAACCCACTAAACCACATTTAAAGTTCTAGAAACATAATTTAACATGTTTACTTAACTACTGCGCTTAAGCGCCTGTGCTTAATTTAGCATAGGTCAACTTAACATCAAAATACTCATTTTAACATGTCTAAGTCATTTACTAAGGTCTTAGAAACATTACTAAATCATTAAATATTCAATATACTACCTAAAGTTTTCTTAATTAAGCAAAACAACATAACATTCAAAATAAAAACACACTGATAACTATAGGTTGCCTCCCACAAAGAACTTATTTAACGTCGTCAGACTGACTTAACTAGTGCTTATTCTGGTTGACCCAACAACATAAGGTCATTTAATTTAAGCTGATCCCCTATAAAAAATGGTTTTAGTCGGTGACCATTCACGTTCAATTTTTTCTCAGTTTCAGGATCTTTGATATCCATAACTCCATATTGATAAACTTTTATCACAACAAATGAGCCCATCCACCTAGACTTAAGTTTTCCTGGAAATATTCTTAACCTTGCAATATATAGAAAAACTTGTTGCCCTGTCTCAAAATTTTTAGTAATAGTCCTCTGATCATGCCACATCTTCATCTTTTCTTTATAAATCTGAGCACTCTCATAAGATTCATTCATCATTTTCTTAAGCTCCATTAATTGCAATGGTCTTTTTTCACCAACATCCTTTAAATTATAATTAAATTCTTTAATAGCCCAATATGTTTTATGTTCAAGTTCAACTAGTAAATGACAAGCTTTCCCAAATGTTAGCCTATATGGGGACATTTCTATAGGAGTTCTATATGCAATCCTATAAGCCCACAAAACATTAAAAAGTTTGACTGACCAATCCATTTTTATTGGATTCAAAGATTTTCCTAATATTATTTTAATTCCACGTTTAGATAGTTCAGCCAAACCACTTGTCTAAGGATGATAAGCAGTAGCAACCCTATGATTGATGATATGACATTTCTTTAAAACTTTCTCCATTATTGTATTTATTATATGACTTCCCCTGTTAATTGTGATCACTCTCGGCAGTCCAAATCTATAAAATATATTTGTTCTTAAAAACTTTGCACCACTTTGAGCTTTACATCGAGGTAAAACAACAGCTTCTATCTATTTGGATACATAGCCTCCTGCTATTAATATATATAAATTTTTGAAAGATGGCATAAATGGTCCCATGAAATCTAATCCTCAAACATCAAATATCTTAACGTTTAACACATAATTGAGGGGCATCTCATTTCTCCTAGAAATATTGCCTAATCGTTGACATCGATCACAACTTTTGATATAAGCGTTAACATCCTAAATATTGTTGACCACTAAAATCCAAATTGCAAAATTTTGTTTGTTGTTTCATCAACACAAAAATATCCCCCAAAATCATAATAATGAAATTTTTGGATAATTTAAAAAGTTTCTTCTAAAGGCACACACCTTCAAATAATTAGATCCTTTCCTTTTTTATATAAAAATGGGTCATCCCAAAATAAGTCTTAGCTTCATATGAAAATGTCTTAGCTTCATATTAAAATAGAGTGATTTTTCTAATTCAAGCATGAAGAGATGATCAACAATTTAATTCTCAGCTCCATTTCTATCTACTATTTCAAAGTCAATTTTTTGCCAAAAAAAGAATCCATCGTATCAATCTTGGTTTTGCATCCTTCTTTTTTGTTAAATATTTAATAGAAGAATGATCAACAAGCACAATACATTTTATTCTAATTTGGTATGATCCGAAATAATCAAAAACATATATTATTGCTAATAACACTTTCTTAGTTGTGATATAATTAATTTAAGCTTCATTAAGAGTTCTATTAGTATAGTAAATAACTTTGAAAATCTTATCGTGTGTTTGTTCTAAAACAACTCCAATAGCATAATCATTAGCATCGCACATTAATTTAAAAAGTTTTTCCCAATCTAGTGAAACAATAATTAGTGTAGTGACTACTTTTTCTTTTAATATATCAAAAGCTTATAGGCACTCCTTATCAAAATTTAAAATTACATCTTTTTTAAGTAAATGGCATAAAGACTTAGTAATTTTTGAGATTTCTTTAATATATTTCCTGTAGAATCAAGCATGTCCTAAAAAACTCTTAATTTCCCTCAAATTTATTGGGTGAGGTAAATTAGTGATCATTTAAATTTTTTCAGGGTCTACTTCTATATCATATTTTTATATCCGATGTCCTAAAATAATTCCTCCTACTATCATGAATGTACAATTTTCTCAATTAAGGACTAAATTTATTTCTTCACAGTGCTTAAGAACTCTAGATAAATATATTAAACATGATTCAAATGAGGTTACAAACATTGAAAAATCATCCATAAAAAATCAATTCATTTTTCAATTAAATTACAGAAAACAGCCATCATACATCTTTAAATTGTAGCAAGGGTTTTACATAAACCAAACAACATTTCTCTAAAAGCAAATACATCATAAGGATTGTTATAAGTTATTTTCTCTTGATCCTTAGGAGCTATTTGTATTTGGTGATAACAAGTATATCCTTCCAGAAAATAAAATTTTTTATGCCCAACTAGTCTATCAAACATTTTATCTTGAAAGGGTAGTGGAAAATGATCTTTCCTAGTGACAAGATTTAATTTTCTATAATCAATGCATATTCACCACCCTGTGACTTTTCTTGTTGGTATTAACTCATTATGTTCATTCATAGTCATAGTCACTCTTCCATTCTTAGGAACATAGTGAATAGGACTAACCCATGCACTATCTGAAGTAGGGTAGATAATTCCAGCATCTAACCACCTTAAAATTTCTTTCTTAACAATTTCTTTAATAACTGGATTCAATCTCCTTGGAGGATCAACCCTGGGTTTGCAGTTCTCTTCCATATGAATTATATGCATACAAATTGAATGATTGATTCCTTTAATATCAACAATTGTCCATCCAAAGGCTTTCTTATAATTCTTTAAAGTTTTCATTAAACTCACTTCTTCTTCTATCATTAAATTTAAGGAAATTATAACCGGTTATGTTGAGGAATCACCTATAAAGAAATATTTTAAATGTTTAGGAAGTAACTTCAACTCAAGTTCAAGAGGTTTTTTAATTGATGAATAACAAGATTTATCTTTTTGTGTCATGTCAAAAACTTCAAAACTTTCTCAAACATAATTCAAATCTTCTAGATAAAAATCTTCAAAATTTTCTAATTTCTTTTCTTTCTTGTCTTCCAACCCTTTCATTTCAGACTTCTCTTCAAAAGTTATTTTGAAATGACATTCACTCAGATCTCTTATTACATCCATTCTGTAACATTCATTACCTTTACCTTTTGTAGGATACTTCATTGATTTTAAAATATTAATCGTAATCTTTTGATCATTAACGTGCATAGTTAATTCTTCTTTCTGATCATCTATCATTTCTCTTCGTGTAGTTAGGAAAGGTCTCCCTAAAATGATAGGCATCTCCTTATCTTCCTCCGTAGTTAGCACTTTCACTAAAACATCTTTTAAAACTCCCTTAGGATACGCCGTTGAATGATCTACTAACTGTAGAGTTACAGTAGTAGGGGATATTTCTTTTAATCCCAATCTTTTAAATATTGATAATGACATAAGGTTAATGCTTGCAACAAAATCACATAAAGCTTCCCATAAAATCTGTCTCCAATTGCACATGGAAATCTAAAGATGCTAGGATCTTTAAGCTTTTCAGAAAACTTTTTCTGAATTATAGTACCTCACTCGTCAATAAGTGCAAAAAATCTCGTTATCTTAAAACTTCCTTTTCATGTAAAGAAAATCCTTCATAAAATTCACATAGCTTGGCATTTATTCTAAGGCTTCAACAAATGGAATGTTAATTGTAAGCTTTTTAAGGATTTCTAGAAATTTTGAAAATTATTTAACTTAGTTTTGTTGACGAAGTCTTTAAAGAGATGGAGGTGATGCTTTTTCCAATTCAATTTAAAGTGGAGAAATTTGACTCTCTAAACATTTCGAAGCATCCTCTTTAGACTCTTCAATTTCTTCTCTCTCTACTTCAATTTCTTTTTGAACTATACCTTCCAACTCTCTTCCACTTCTAAGTTGAACGACTTTTAATTGCTCTTTATTCTGGTCTTTTGAATTTACTTATGTATTACTTGCTCTTTATTTACTTCTGTAAATGAATTTGTTATTTGTCCTAATTGATTCTCAATATTTCTAATTGTAGCTCCTTGACTTTGTAACTAATTTTCCATTTGTAACATCACTTCTTCTAAAGACAACTTTTTCTCCTTGACATGTGGATTACTGTTAAAACTTGAAGGATAAGTAGATCTATAATTATTATTACCTTGGTTGTTTAAGGTTCCCAATGGGTTTACTTGGTTGTTTCCCCATTGTGGATTATTACCTCCCTCAGTATTATTCCAATTAAAGTTAGGATGTTTCTTCTAACTTGGGTTATAATAGTTTGAATATGAGTTATTCAGCTTGTTGTTTGTGACATTCAAAATTTCTAATAATTCTTGAGAATCTACCATTTGGCCTAATAAATTCTCTTCAATCATTACAATTGGTTAAGAAAAATTCATTCTAAGTTGGTCTAACTTCATTGAATTTGTAGCAACTTTATTTGCTAACATTGAAAAAACATCAGATTCATGAATATTGGTTACTTTCTTAATATTTACACTCTCAGAAGGCCATTAAAAATTATTAATAGCAATCTCTTTAATTGAAGCATAAGCGTCATGAAATCGTTTTGACATCAAAGAATCAAAAGTAGCGACATTGATAATAGATCTCAGAGATACCGCTAATCAATTGTAAAAGGTTTGAATTATTAACCAATCCAGTATAGCATGGTGTAGACACTTTCTCAGTGGTTCTTTAAATCGTTCTCATGCTTCATAAGTAAATTCCCATTCAAATTGATCAAAAGATGTAATATCATTTCTAAACTTTACAGTTTTTAATGGTGGAATATATTTCATAATGAAGTTCATTTAGTAAAGTGAGTTCAAAGTTTAGAAATTATAAGTAATAGTAAAATGAAGTTCATTTACTGTAAGGTTTGCATAATCTCTTAAAGTTCTAAATTTTTTATTAATTTCAGCATTTTAATTATTTTGGTTTGCCATTTCTTCAAATTTTTTGTCTTTTTTTGTATTTTTTATTTTTTTAAGTTTCTAATAGTTCTTTTTAATCCAAAATCGTTGGGCGCACTAGTCTTTTAGAACTTGAACTACACATACATTACTATAAAACAACATAAAATAAAATCACATAAATAAGAACTTAAATAAAAACAACACTACAATATTCCTATAATAAATCTAAAAGTTTAAATAGGACTTTCTAAATATAGAAAATTTGCTTTCTAAAAATTTCCTCAAAATTTTTTGTTCTCCTCCGCTATGGTGCCAAAAGCTTAATCTCGATCTTATATGATAGTATTATGATGTATGCAGTTATATTCTTAATGTTTCCGTGCTTATAATTCTTACTTTGTAATGGTGCCAAAAACTTGATCCTGAGCAATGACTAGGCAAAAACTTGACTTTGAAGCAACTAAGAATGTATTTATTAAATTCAAATATGGGATACTACGTAAGTATATGTATCATTATCAATTATTATAGAAATTTTTGATTAAGCCCCGAATATCGAACCTAGAAGGAGAAATTCAATCTAATAATAAGTCAAAAGAACCTAGATAACAAATTCCTCTTTGCAAAATATTCCTACTCAAACTATAGATACTATAATACGAATGAAAATTCAATTCTTTTTAGTAATTTTTGATACTTTAAAATAAAGTAAACAACTAATTAAATTTAACTAGTTATTTGTAAGATGAATGCAATATAAATAAAATATCTTTTTCCTTATCATGAATCAATAACAAGTATAGGAATTCTGATGTGAAAGTATTCAATATGTGTTGTGCCAAATAGGAGCAATAATATTCTTTACCCTCACTAGAGATACTATAAAGAACATTTGCTAATTTACAATTTGAATAATCTTGAAGACAGGCTAGGTAGGGAAGACACTAGCTCTCACTCTAGAGTTCCCTCTTTTTCCTCCACCTTGGGACTAATATCTTGTATCAAAACCTAAAACAATAAACAAAAGTGGGGGCTTTAGCATGTCACTCTAAAGTCTTTTAATTCTACACCCATTATAGTTTATTTCCTTATTTATTTTTTATTTCCTTATTTATTTTCACTTAATCATATGAATTACATTCTCATCCATACAATATCATGCGATTCTTACCATTAGTTGACTGGGATAGTACTATCTCGGATCTTACATGTTCTTACAACAAATATTAACATCATAATTGGCCAAATCAAGAAGTAAATGAAGGACAAGGTTTAAATCATACAACTTATTCCAAAATCCAATACTTAATCACTTATCATTTTAAGGAAAAAGAGAAAAAAAAATTACTCAGAATTTATGGAGAAAATACAACCACACTTAAGTTTAAAAGTAGAAATAATGCAAAAAAATAAGAAGTCCAAATGAAAACCAATTGTAGTGATAAAGATTAAAACTTATCTCAAATATTCTCCACCAAACTCTTGAAGTGTCTTTGAATTTCTTCTTCCTTTTTATTCAAATTCTCTCTACTTGCACACTACAACTCCTCTCATCTTCTCTCTATAAAAAAATCTTAATAAATCTATGAGAGAGGCATCGGTGGCATGCCTATGGGGGTGTAGGAGTCTCTAGGGTCCTGGGGAAAATGTAGGAGAGAGTCTTCAATCCAATCCAAATCCACTTTTATAATTTTCCAAAAGGTTCTTTGGTTCAAAATGTGTACACATTCAATGAATTTTTCAAAGGTTGCCTCCTCTCAAAAGCTAATTGAATGTATTTTTGTGTCCATTAACCATATCTCACATTTTCACCAAGAGTTGCTTTAAACACCTCTTCAAAAATTTGGCCAAATTCCATGAATCATCAAGTAACTACCTCTAGCTCTTAAGCGTGAGCTATGTGGCACTTAGACCTGGCCTTCTTGGTTATCCTGGTGCATGAGCGCCAGTTTTGGGCACTTAGGCGCCACGGTTCTTTTGCAAACCTTCTTAATTTTTGCTCCAAATTTGATCCTTTTTCACTCCTTTCACCATTTTTCATCCATTCGATTATGCTGGAAAGAAAGACACACAAATAACTTCCATTAAATCGCAATGTCTCAAAAATAGGTATAAAATTGTTTACAAAAATGCTATATATTTTAGGTGTATCATATAAGAAAGCACTTCTCAACATCTCTATGCAATAATGTCTTCCACTCGAGTCTTTGGTGTGTTGAATCCTTGATTCACAAATCCTTATTTTTTTATTAATCTCTTCGTCACAAGAAGTCAAATATATAACTTCTGCACATCAAAATTGATGAACTTCCTCCTATTGAAAGTTTCATATCTAGCCATTTCTTTAGAGTGGGAAGCCATAGAATTTGAAAAATGGTGACTTTCCATTCATTCTGCACTCTTAAATAACTTTAAACATCAGTTTTCGGGAGTTATTAGGAAAGAAACCTACCAAAAACTGCCCAAAACTGCCTTTAGAATCTTCCAAACTTGTTCCTGTAACCTTGAAACTTCTGGCACTGATTTCTGGTGCCAGTTCTCTGTAAAATGGCGCCTCTGGTGCCAGTTCAGATTTCCACACCATTCCATTTTAAATCCAAATAACTCTCAAATCTTCCCTAAAATTTAGTAAATAAAGTTGTTTTAAAAGTATTTTCTCAATATCTAAGCCTCTCAAGTACACATAATTCATAAAGAAACCATAAATATAGTTTTTCTTTTTTAAAGTAAGGTGCCAAGCTCCAATTCATTAAAATTAAAGTAAACTTGTTACATAGTGAAAGGAAAAGAAAGAGAGCCTATAAAAGGAGGCAACCTCTCAAAACAAGAAAAAAAGAGCTATCTAATATAAGGAAGAGGTAATAAATCACTGGATAAGAGGAAATCCAGTGGGGGAGGGATCCTTCTGCTCACCATAGATTCTTCAGTATAGAGACCCCTTCTAGCTAGCTATTACCTTCTCTGTGGATATGGAAAAACTTTATAGTGAAGTTCTTCAGTAATTGATGAATCCCAGAAATCCAGCTTATTAAGTTCCAAGGGGTGTTATAGGAGCCCTTGATAATGTTAATAAGCGTCAAAGAGTCAGATTCAACCCATAGCTGGTTGAAGTGGCAAGATCTGGCTAAGTTAAGGGCCTAAAAAATAGCCTGACATTCAGCTTCAAGTGGATCCAAAGCATTAACAGGAGATTGGAAGAACAAGATGCACTTCCCCTCATGATTCCTAAAGACTCCACCAATACCAGCAGACTGAGATTTATAGTTACCATCAGTGTTAACTTTTATCCATCCATACTTTGGTAGAGACCAGCAAATTTTCAAGACTTTGGTAATGGTAGGAATAGAAGATGGGCTCAGCTCCAACACAGCTTCAAAACCTTTAAATTTAATCACTTTTTTTATAAAGGAAATACAGTTTATACCCACCTTAATTGGCTCAATAGGAGAGGTTTCATACTTCAAATGGTTTCTAGCCATCCGAACAAACCAAGCCACAATTTTGGGGATGTCTTGTAGATTGATTCCCCTCCACTCGGACCAGCAATTATAAAAAACCTTCCATGTTATATTCATTTTTGGGGTCTTGAGTTTACCATTCACAAAATACCAAACTTCCTGTACCCAAGGGCAGGCAAAGAAAAGATACAATTTTTCCTCCTCAGTAAGACAGAAAAAAACATCTAGAGGGACCCCTTAGGCCCTTTAATTTCAATATATCATCAGTGGGAATCAATTTTAAGAAGAGTCTCCATATAAAAAATGACATGGAGGGAGTTAGAAATTTATTCTAAATTGTTTGACCCCAATCCACCACCTGTTGGGGAGGCTGAGAAGATAGTAGGTTCTTTTTTATTGCAATTTTGTCCTTTTGCCCACGGTTAATAGAAAGTTTCAGAATATTAGAGATTTGAGAAGGGCTACAAAAAGGAAGAATAGGAGTAAGATTCCACTTATCATGATCCCAGAGGTCCTTGACAAACTTTGGAGAGGCTGGAGCAAATTGATCATTCAGAAGATTGCCTTCCAAAATTCAGTTATCCCACCATATGTTAACCAATTCCTCACCAATCTCCTAGACATACATTTTTTTAGCTTCCTCCCTAATCAACAACATCTTTTTCCAAATGGGCGAATCCCCCAAACCCACAGATACATTGGTAGGGTGTTGATGCTTGCAATATTTTCCCCCCAAGAACTCAGCCCAAAGTGAGGACTGAGATCTGAATTTGATCCAGAGTTTGCAGAGGTTAGTATGCATAATTTGGGGGAAGGACTTGAAGCCTAACCCTCCTTCCATAAATGGTTTACATACCTTAGCCCAATTAGTCCAATGTTTTTTTTTTTAAAAGTGTTATACGACCCCCATTGGATAAAAAGGAATTCTCCCATGCTTGAAGCTTGCTTTGAATCTTTTCTAAAATGTGATCAAACTGAGAGTTTTTTGTCCTTCCTTTGATAAGAATTACCCCAAGATATTTCACAGGGAGATGGATATTGGTAAAGCCAGTGAAATCAGAAACCTAGGTCTTTAACTCACTTTTGCATTGTTTGCTGAAGATGGAGATGCACTTCTGTTTATTTAATTTCATACCAGAGGCCTCCTGAAAACTCTCCAAGCTTTGCATGAATAATTTAACAACAGATTTGGAAGCTTTTGAAAAAATGATGTTGTCATCAGCAAAGGCCAGATGATTAATTAAGGTGGAAAATCTATGGTTATAAAGGGAGTGGGATTTACTGGTTTCCTCATTCAAGATTCTAGATAAGTAGTCAAAAACAAAAATAAAAATGGTAGGGGAAAGGGGGTCACCTTGTTTGATGCCTCTATATGCACTGAAAAACCCATGGGAGGTTACATTGATGAAGATGAAATGGAAATTATTGGTCATCCATCTGTTGATTGGAGAGATAAAGGATGGGGAGAAACCTCTAGCAATGAGAACTTGTTCAATAAACCTCCAACTGATTATGTCATATGCCTTTTTGATATCCAATTTGAGAATTAAGTTACCTCCTCTAGTAATTCTGTCCAAATCTAGTACCAACTCTTGAGCCAAGAGCACATTATCAACAATACTTCTATCCTTGATGAATATATAGTTATATATATACTTCTACTTATAAAAATAGATTAGCAACAATTATAAAGATAATTATACGTTGCATCCCCACAAAGCGCTTTGGTTAATGATGTCAGCTTGACATTCTCAGTTTTTAGTCTGGGTGACCCAACATTACAGTCTCTTTAAAAATTTGTTTATGACCATCAAAATATGGTTTCAGTCTGTTCTCATTCACTTTAATTATCATTCCAGTCTTGGGATCTTTAATATTAACAACACCATAGGGATAAGCTCTTACAACTGTGAATGGCCCTGCCCCTCCTAGATGTCGGTTTTCCAAGAAATAATTTCAATCTTGTATTGTATAATAAAACTTCCTATCCAGGCACAAATTTCTTTTTTATAAACTTTCAATCATGTCATTATTTCATTTTATCATTATATATCCTAGCATTATCATAAGATTCATTCCTAATTTCTTGAAGCTCATTCAATTGCACTAATCTTTTCTCACTAGCATCTTTTAATTTAAAATTAAATTCCTTAATAACCTAATAACTTTTATGCTTCAATTCTACTGGTAAGTGACAATTCTTCCCAAAAATTAATCTATATGGGGACATTTCTATGGGCATCTTATAAGTTGACCTATAAGCCCAATAAGCTTTATGCTCCAATTCTACTAGTAAGTGACAATTCTTCCCAAAAATTAATCTATATGGGGACATTTCTATGGGCATCTTATAAGTTGACCTATAAGCCCAATAAGCTTTATGCTCCAATTCTACTAGTAAGTGACAATTCTTCCCAAAAATTAATCTATATGGGGACATTTCTATGGGCATCATATATATTGTCCTATAGGCCCATAATGCAGTATCTAGAATAGCAAAGCAATCTATTTTTTTAGGAATCATAGTTTTTTCCAAAATTATTTTAATTTCATGATTAGTTACTTCTGCTAGACCAATAGTTTGAGATGACAAGCAGTAGAAATTATATATATAATATCATATTTTTCCACAAAATTTTTAATTCGTTTGTTCCTAAATTTAGATCCTCCATCAGTAATGATTATTATCGGCA
>NW_018233551.1:22780-74711 GCF_001263595.1 Phalaenopsis equestris
ATAATCTACCGCAATCAATATATATATATCCAAATGAAGGCATGAATAGTCCCATAAAATCTAATCCCCATGCATCAAAATTTCAATTTCCAAATTAAAATTTAGAGGCATTTCATTTCTTCTTGAAATATTACTTACTCTCTGACACTGATCAGATCTTTTGATATATATACTAACATCTCTAAATAGAGTAGACCAATAAAATCCAGATTGTAAAATTTTATGAATAGTTCTATCAATCCCAAAATGACCCCCAAATTCAGAATCATGACATTTTTGGATAATTTCTTCAATTTCTTTATAAGGCACATATCTCCACATAATTAAATCTTTTCATTGATTGTACAAATATGGGTCATCCCAAAAGTAAAATTTTACGTCATGAATAAATTTCTTTTCTTGTTTCTTTGTCAATCCATATGGTAAAATATTGTTAATACTGTAGTTTATAATAATAGCATATCATGTTATTTCCCATTCCTTAACAGTATAAAGTTGTTCATTTGGAAAAGTTTCATAAATTTCTCTTTCAAGATCAAATGTTTCTTCATATTCTAGCCTATATAAATGATCAGCTATTAGATTATCATATCATTTCCTATATAACACCACAAAATCAAATTCTTGCATCACAAGTACCCATCTAAATAATCTTTGTTTTGCATCCTTCTTTTGCATCAAATAATTTATAGTAGTGTGGTCTGTATGCACAACACATTTAGATCTAATTAGATATGACTTAAGCTTATCAAAAGCAAAAAAAAATTCTAATAACTCCCTTTTAGGAGTGGTATAATTAATTTGAGCATCATTTAATGTTTTACTAGCATAGTATAATGATGCACCACAAATATATGCATTTTTAGACCTATATTTTATACAAATTTTTGGTGATATTACACTTTAAAGGAAGGTATTTTTTATGTTTTTTGCATGTTGATGATTTTAACACTTGAAGCAAAAAGGAAGTAAAAACGCCGGAATTTCGAGTCAAAATGGAGTTTTGGAAAAAATACTCAGCACCGACTATGCCTGTTAGGACGCCTATGGTGCCAGCATGATCCAAGAGTCCAGAACACCATGGGCGCCTATAGTTCCATTTGACAGAGATCGAAAGATTTAATTCAGGCCACTAGCGCCGACGACGCCATCATTGGCACCGACGGTGCCAATGTCGGTGTTGGGTGAAATTCTAGAAGGTTTGATGAATTTGAACGCTTTTGGAAGAGTTATTGAACACACCTCTTGGAAAACCATCATTAAGATTTATTTAGAGCAAAAATTGATCAGAAAAAGGGGGGGCTAGTGTGTAATTGAGTTTACTTGAGTGTGCTATTGTTTAGTGTGGTTAGTCTAAGTGAGCTTTTCTCCTAAGAGTTGTTAAGAGAGGGAGAGAAGTGAGATATTTTATCTTCCATACATATTTAAAGAGAAAATCAAGAGTCTTGTAAAGAGAGAAAGAGTCTAAGAGAGGGTACAAAGAATTTGATTTGAGAAAGAGTTACAGATATGTGGTGTTTTTGTATTATTGTTGTATAAACTTTCTTTTATTTATGAAATTCATATTTTGTTGTATCTTTCTCATGAGGTCGAAGTAGTTTTATTTGTCTTTCTCCCTACTCTGAGATATGGTTAAATGCATAAATAATTTGGATGTGAAATTTTAAAATATAAAATAAATTGTGATGATTTTTCAATCAGTTTTTAATTTACTTTTTTATTTGGCAAATTGAAATGTTAACATATATTGTGAGACCTAATATCCAGGAAATGGAGTATGAGCTTTACAACGAAGTGAGAATCACATTCGATTTCATTAAGGAGTGTTTCATTAATGGAGTTGGGTGCAAATAAATAGGGAAATATATATTATTGGGTGAAGAATTGAAGATTTTAGGGTGATAGACTAAAATCCACAATTTGGTTTTACTATTTAAGAACTAAAGCGAGAGTTAACCTTTAGGGGAAGGGAACTGGGAGCTCTAAAGTAAGAGTAAGTATCCTCCCAACCTAACCATGGATTTAGAGACTAAACCTAAGATTAGCCAACGATTCTCTATAACACTTGACTAAGGGTAGAGAATTAAAATTGCTCCTATTTGGCATGATACAAATTCAAACCATTTATCTCTCTCATTTAACCAAAGACTCATTGTAGTCGGAAAGATGCTTTCTCATATTTGATAACTTCATCACAGAAACATAGTTTGGTAGTTATAGTTTAACTTTACTTTATAGTCTTGCTAGTAGTTGATAATTTAGTTTTGATAGCACCTTAAACATTTGCATTTAGTGTAGTAGACTTTCTTTATTATTGTGAATTTCCTAGTTTAACTTACCATTTCGAATTTAAACTTTCCTCGTGGGATCAATATTTGGAGCTTAAACAGAAAGTCTTATATTACTTGATAACAATACATATACTTGCATAGAATCCCAACATAAATTACTTCAATTTCTTATTTATAAACATCAAACCAAGTTTTTTTGGTATCACTGCAAAACGGAGTCAACTTTATTAATTTTACACAACTATAATTTTTAGGATCAATTTTTTGGCATTGTTGCAGGGGAAGGTAACAGTAAATTAAATAGACTTGGTAAATTAGGACATAAAATATAAAATATAAGAAAAAAATTAAAAAATAAAAAATCATAAGAAAAATCATTTAAGAGTATTTTTAAGAAAATTTTCTTTACTTATTATATTTGTTTATGTGTAGTATTGGATCTGAACGTTTATTACTTTTCAATTCAAAATTAGAACGTATTATTAGAAAAGTTCGAAAACAACAAAAAGAAATTAGAAATTTAAACAAAATGGCGAATAACTTAGATAATCAAATAAATGAAAATTGACAGTCTTTTAAAAGATTATACTAATCTTATTGCAGATATACTTCACTTGACTATTCAAAATCCTGATGTTGCTGCTAATTCGTTTGAGCTTGAACCTGCTATTATCTAAATAGTACAAAATAATCAGTTTTGAGGAACACCTACTGAAGATCCTAAATTACATCTTGCTTATTTTGTTGAAATATGTGCTACATTTAAATATGATGGAGCATTTAATGATACTATCAGACTTAGGTTTTTTTCTTTTTCACTACGGGATAAAGCTAAAGCTTGGTTAAATTCAATAGCACCTACTTCTATCAGGATTTTTTTCCGTTTGGCTAAATATTTTCCACCCTCGAAGGCTGCTAAGCTTAGAAATATACTACATCTTTTTGTCAGTTTGAAGGGGAATCGATCTATGAAGCTTGTGAAAGATTTAAAGATCTACTTAGAAGATGTCCACACCATGCTTTACCAAATTGGTTAATAATTTAAACCTTTTATAATGGACTAGTAGGATCACTTAAATCTATTATAGATGCAGCTGTAGGTGGATCATTAATATCAAAATCTTTTGATGAAGCATACTCTTTAATAGAGGAAATGACTACTAATAATTTTCAATCCCTCTGAACGGGTAAATTGAAAGAGAGCAGCTAATATTCTTGGTTCAGATGCAATGTCTATTTTAGCATCTGAAATTACCGCTATATCAAAGAAGATTTATCAAATTGTAGTGAACTATTCTCAAATATCACCAGTGTTAGAGAAAAATTCACTAGGAAAATTAATTGATAGTTAATCATCTTATGAAACTATTAATGCTATAAATAATAGAAATAATAATCCCTATTCTAATTATTATAATCCTAGATGGAAAAATCACCCTAATTTTAGTTGGAATAATTATAACAATTCTGTGAACCCCTCAGGAAATTCAAATAACCAAGGGAATCCTAATATAGACTTTATTGTCCTTCTAGGTTTAACAATAACTCACAAGTTACGGAGAAGAAGTTAACTATGGAAGAAGTAATGTTGAACATTGGGAATCAAATACAAAATTAAGAGGCTGAAATTAGGAATATTGAAAATCAATTAGGACATATTGCTACTGCACTTAATAACAGTCTTTCAGGAATTCTTCATGTACGGTTGAAGTTAATCCAAAAGATCAGAATAAAAAGCAAATTAAAGCTATTCAATGATAAAGTGGAAAAGAAGTGGAAACAAGAATCCAAAGAGAAACTGAAGTTGAGGAGGAGAAGGTAGAAATTGAAAGTGACAATGTACTCTGGTTGGACGCCGCCATCCATGTAGGTACTGACTCGGCCCATGCATAATGTATCAAGCTCCCATCCAACGCAATCCTAGCCATCCGTTTGATACACACGCCATCTAACAGCTCCGCGTCATCGTCCCCGATAGCCAAAACCTGTGACCGTTAACCTTAAAAACTTAAGATCTCCCTCATTTCTCAATAAAATAAGCTTGAGTTTGATCCTATAGACTCATCTAAGTGAGACGAACATATCCATATGGTAAACATGTCATTAAACTAACCCTAATCATATGGAGAACCAAAATAGGCTCAGGAAGAGGGGAAGTTCAATACATTTACTCTTAGAAAGGAAGCTTCAATCAGAGGTGCTCCACACATTTGTGGTCCAAGGACTCTAGGGATTGGGCCTTTGGTCATGGTGAAATGTTTAGACCCAAATTTGATTAAGGCTGAATTTGGGTGTTGATCAAAGTCTAGTGTGGAGGCTCTCTATAAGGGGGCTTTGATGGGAATTTATCTTTTTTCACTATGGTGAAGGTCTGGGTGAGTTTAATTGAGATTTGGTGCACTGTGGAGGCGTGGGGGAGAATGGCCTGTCTCTAGCAATGATGTCTCTAGCAATGATTTGAGCTAAAAAATTGAGCTCCAGTAAGGGAAATGAGGGCAAGGAGGTGGTTGGTTGCACTGATGAGGTCTCAAAGAGGCTATGAGAGCAATTTGGAAGGGTCTTCTTGAGAAAATTTTAGAGCCCTTCCTTTAGTCAAGGAGCTGCCATTTTATAGCCATTTCAGAGTGGAGCTCAGGGCTTGGCCTTGGGTACAAAAGTCTGCTGAGGTTGTGGGCTAAGAGGCTCTAAAGCTAAATCAAGGTGAGATGGCCCCTAGGGTTGAGATTAGGTTTGATTTAGGGATGGTGGCCCTCATTTTTGAGGTACTTCGATAATAAGGCTAGCTGGAAGGGCCAGAGGAGGTAGCTAGGACGTCAGGTGAGCCAGAGGAATCTGTCACAGCCATTAATTTGGGCTGGTGATGAGTTTTAGCAAAGATCCCTTTGGCTTAAGCAATTTAGGAAACAAATCCCTTGATTTAGGGGAACTTTGGTACATGGCTCATCTAGTGTGGGTTAAGTGAGTCTATCTTGGTCACTAGGGTCCAAAAATTTGTTGTAGAAGTCTTACCTTGGTCAATTTGACATGGCTAGGTCAATTTTGGTGCATGGGTTCAATGTGGGTCTTAATGGACAAAAGCTGGGTTTGGGTTAGGCTAGCCATGACTTTGTGCCCAATTGATTGATCAAAATTGTGTAGATTATTGTAATGAAGATTTTGGTGAAGGATTGAAATGATTTCGAGTCCAATTGGGGGTTCAATTTGAAGGGGATATTGATCAATTTGGGCATGTTGGGCTAGACTTTAGTCTAAGTTGGGTTAAGGTTGGGCTGAGTCAAACTTTATTATTGAAAATGGTCTATAGGAACATCATGAAGAGTTTTCAACATAAATTTGGTGTCAATTATGGGGTTAGGGCAATCAATTTGGTGGAATTTGGATGTATGGCCAATTTGGGGCAAATTTGGGATTTTTTGGACTTGGGTTGAAATTGAATGCAATTTAGGCTTTAACAAGGCCAATTGAAGGTTATTTTTGGTTTTTAGGATTGTTATGAAGAGTTTAGGATTCAAATTGGGGGAAATTGAGTAGGCTATGGGGTTCAATTCGGTGGAACCAAGTCATAGGGCCAAAATTAGAGGTTTGACTTAGATCAAAGTTGGGCTCAAAGCATGAACCAATTAAGCTTAAATTTGGTTTATATTAGTCATTTGAAAGGTTAATTTGAGTTTATAATTGAAATTGAGGGAAATTTAGGCCAAATTGATGGACATTTAAGGTGAATTTGGGGAAGTTGGGCCTTTAAAGGCAATTTGAGGGTTTTGGTCAAAATAGTCAAGTTGAATAAATTGGGTTTAATTGGAGTGTCCAAATTGGTTTTGGAGACATTTGAAGTTATTTTGGAGGTTTTGGAAAAGTTTGGGGTTCCAAGGGTATTTTTGTTAGTTTGGCCATTTTGGGGGTATTTTGGTATATTTGGAATTTTTGGGTAGTTTTGGGTAACTTTGGTATTTTGAAAAGGTTTGAAATGATTTTTGGGCAAATTTGGGTATTTTGGGTGGATTTGGGAATTTTGGAAATTTTGGCCAAATTTACGGTTCCAAGAGTATCTAGGTAATTTGGGGAATTTCGGGGCAAAAGGCCAAGTTGGATATTTTTGGTAGAATTGGGGTGCCAACCACCCTATATGAGCAATGAAATAATGGAATCCCCATTTGGTTCCTCTGTGTACTACTCTTAGCTATACCCTAGCGTAAGGCTAGTGGGTTTAGGGGACCATCTACATGAGTCTCCCAAAAGATCAAGTGATCAAAGTCAACAAATACTGGGTCAGTGTTGTGAGGGATTGTGTGTGAGAGTGAGTGTAGTGAGTGAAAGTGAGTGCCTTAGCCCCAACACAACACCCCAGGGCAACCCAGTACCCAGGGTTAACTCTAAGGTTAAATAGTCCTACGGGAACTCTCCTTGAGCTCCCCCATAATGACCCCACCTACTAAGTGCTAGAGGTTAGGACCAATATGTAGAGCTTCAAGTTGAGTAAAGAAGAGGGTAGAATTTCTAATGGTGAGGGCTCATTTTCTAGTTTTCTAGGACTAGACAATGGGAAAGTCCTTTGGCTAGACATTAGGCTAGTAAAGAGGAAAAATTAAATCTCAACCAAAAGTGAGGTCAACAACACACAAGAAGTCTAATTTAAAACCAAATGTAGTCATAAAGATATAACTTATCTCCAATTCCTCTGCACCAAACTCTTGAAGTTCCTTTGAATCTATTCTCTTCCTTTCTCTTAAAATACCAATACTCTCTACTAACACACTAAAACTCCTCCCTTTCTTCTCTCTAAAAGTGTCTTAATTAATCTATAAGAATGGTAGATAGAGATCTTAAAGAGAGGGGGAGGTGACAGCTAATTCAGTCCCCTTAATCATTCAATCCAAGTCCTCTTTTATAATTTTCCAAAAGGTTCCTTAGTGTCTCTTCAGAAATGTGTCCACATTCAATGAATTTTACAAGAGTTTCCACCTTTCAATAGCCATTTGAATGTATTTTCAAGCCCATTAACCATAAGCCACATTTTCACCAAGAGTTGCTTCAAACACCCCTTCAAAAATTTGTCGAATTTCATTGAATTTTCAAATAACTACCTCTGGTGTGTAAGCGTGAGGTATGTGGCACTTTGGCACGGCCTTCTCTGTTTTCTTGGTGCTTAAGCGCTAGTTCTATGCACTTAGGCGCCATAGTTCATTTACACGCCTTCTTCATTTTTGCTTCAAATTTGATCCTTTTTCACTCCTTTCACCATTTTTTCATCCATTTAACTGTACCTAAAGAAAAACACACAAATATTTACTATTAAAGCACAATATCTACAAAAATAGGTATAAAAATGTGTACATAAATACTATATATTTTAGGTGTATCAAAATCCTCCAAACTTAAAATGTTACATGTTCTCAAGTGACACTCCAATCTTTCAAAACCAAAATAAGTAGATTATGTAAATGAGTTTCTTTAGGATATTCTAAAATATTGATCTAGAAATTTAGTAGTTCAATTAAGAAAAAAATTTAGTAAATGAGACCAACTTAGAGTTTTAAAATTTTTAATGTAAAGAAGTATGAAATTATGAGTTCATATCCCTATCTAGTTCAAAAATACCTGTAACTTCTCCAAATATAAAATTTAGGCATTCTATCTTCTCTACTTAAAATTTTTTATTATGAATAATTATACTTACTATATTATATTCTTAAGCTTAAAAGTTTCTCAAGCTTTATAATTTAAAAAGATCAGATTTGGAATCAATTTTTGATTTGGCACTAATCCTCAAGCTTCTCCTCCCTATTTCAACTTTCTTTTCATTTTCATTTTCTTTTTCATTTTCTTTTTCATTTACTTATTTTTTCTTTTTCTTTTTATGGGGAGGATTACTATATTTGGATAGTCCTTTAATGATTTTGAATTCCACTCTTCCTTTCGTAAAGCAAAGGTTTGATATAAATCTTTTACTTAAAAACATAATAATAGTTTTGAAAATTAATTTTAATAAAAGAATTTTAAGTTTGAATTTAAGTATTGAAAATAAAAGTATAATTTTTATATATTTTTCAAAAATACAACCTCTCCTTCTAAAGATAGTTACACAATATTTATTGTTTCTACACTAAAAATTTTTAACTTTAAAATTTTCATCATTACTATAGGTTTCAACTAAATTTTCTTACATATTTCTATATTAAAAATTTCTTTCATAATATAACTTCATATACATAATTATTCTTTTAAAATCAACATCAAATTTATTTGTAGCTCATTTGAGAACAAATAAAGTTTAAATTTAGGAAATTTGTTTTTCAACCCCCCCCCCCCTTAAAGTTAATTTTTTTAATAAGATAAAACATTTTTGCATCATATATATAGGCAGGAATGAAAACTAAAAATAACATGCTTACAGGAATTTTCATACCCTAAATATATAGTTGATCATATTTTAACTTAACTTTAACATATATGTGATTCGTTAGGCTTCTATGCAGTGGAGGATAACATAGAAGCAAAAAATCACACACTAACATAAATTCACAACCACAACATAAAGAAAGTACATGGTAGTAAATTCAAAATGTAAACATGAAGTTCTTAAGTAAAGGTTTGTAATATTTTAAGCCTTCCTAATATCTCTAGAATAAGTTCTACACAAACCAACAAAATACACTAAACAACACAGTTAACACAATTCCTACCACAAATACTTAAATGCATCACATCATTATCTAACACAACAAATAACAATACAAATATTAGTAGCAATCTAAACAATTACAACACATAAAAAAGTAGTAGTTGAATCCAACTACAACATATAAAGTTCATAATTTAAAAATCAAACTACTTAAATTAATCCTCCTCCTCATCATCACTATCCCAAAAAGTAGTAAGCTCATATGAAGGGCATTATGGATATGAAGGAAAAACCACACTTTGGTCAACCCTGATAAGGTTTTCTAAAGATGAGTGAAAATTTTTTTCGTGGTCACTATGTCTCTTTATATAACCATCAATATGTTCTACATAGTTCTCCAAATTAATTACCTTATCCACAGTATAGTTGATGTTATCTAACATCCCTTCCATTATCTATGCCTGCAAATCAAAACTTGTAGACTGATCTTGCGATGTAGATGTTCGCGAAGTATAAACATAAGATATAGAAGCACCAGAACTTCTAGAAAATCCTCCTTTCTAGCCAAATATCAAATGTTGTGAATAAGATTTTACATGGAAACTTGTGATAGGCTTTAGAGGCTACAGAATCTCGTCCCAACTATCAAATCTAACCTGAGCCTACTCACATAAAAAAAGATTAAGGATGTGAATCCCAAACCTGTAGTAGCTAAGGCAGTAATAGAGATAGTGATCATCCGATAGATTAAGAATCTAATATCCATCAGCTTAAACTGCTGAATCCAATAATTCAGAGTGGCTCTCTCTAATGTAACTTCGCTGAGGTGGTTGATAGGGAGTAGAAGAGTTGAAATAAAATAGTGCCACTCTTTTTCCATGGCATCAAGCTTTAACACATGGAAATTTACTCTCCTATCAATTGTTATTTTCCATAATCCTCTTCCTATAGTAAATGAAGATATAATCTCATCTAACTCCTCCTCAGTCGGCTTATAATTTGAATAAAAACACAATACACTGGGGGCAACTAGTAAAATAAATTTATTACCTCAAGGGAAAAAGCTACTAATTTTCCTCTGACCATAACTTAATCTTCCTTTGCCTCAAGGAGATTAACAAAGAACTCTCAAATCACAAAAATTATAGCTACAATAGAAAAACAACATAAACTGTTGTCAGAGAACTATTAAATCTTCCACTGCTCCATCCAAATTTTTGAAACAACACTCAGGAATCAATTTTCTTGATTTCATTGCTTCTGTATATCTATCATGAGCTTTCAAACTAACAAATTTACTAGAATCAAAGTTGGAATTCCCCTTGCTCCTCTTCATCCTTGGAGTCATTTCTAAATATCACATAAAATTCACAATAAATCCTAATCTCAAGTTTAAATCACTAAACTTTACTTCTAAAAGCAAAAACTATCTTTTTCATGTCATAATTTTTTCTTAAATTTTCAACATTAATAGAGATTTTTGGATAAATCCCAAATGTACTCAAAATATCTGGTAAAAATTTAAAACATTCTACATAGAAGTGAAGCTCTCACCTTAAGACGATGAAATCTAGCAAATTTGGCTTAATTCCACAAAAAATCTTAACTTTTGAGAAGCCCTATGTTCCAAAATTGTGACTTATTGAGGAAGAAGGTGACGATAGGAGCAAAAATGACATTTTTTGGCTCAAATTTTCAGTTTTAATCATTCGCAAACAACTTTAACTAAACTGGTGCTTAAGTGTGACTGGTTTGGTGCTTAGGCGCCTACCTCTCGGGTAACCAGCACTTAAATACGGGGTTTTGGCACTTAGGCACCAGTGCACAAATTTTGATATTTTCAATTTTTTAGTGAATTGTACATCTAGCCTAAGTCAACCACCCCTAAATGGTGTTATACATCTTAATAACTATTTTCTTCCCCTTCAATTCTCCTCTTTTTGAAAATTCACCAATTTTCACAAATTTGATTCAACAAATAATTTTACACACAAACAAATATCTCATTAATTCACAAACAACTACAAACACTTGTGATACATAATTTCTCAATTCAAAGAGTATTGGATGAGATAACTCCTAAACACATACATCAAATGCTAAACAAACTTACCATAAAAACACCTAAAATAAAATTAACACTAACATCAAGACACCTAAAACAAAAAAACACTAACATCAAACAAACAACTAGACTCTAGAACTTAATTCCATTTTCCTTCCAATTGAACATAATCTGACATTTCATTTGTTTCTCTTGGGGCATTTAGAATATAGATATTATAGAATAGACGGTGGTGAAGAACTTCAATTGAATCTTTTTCAATCTATTTGTTGCTATTTGATATGCTCAAAATGTTCATTAGTTTCATTCACTTTTGCTTAGATTGAAGCCACATCAGCCTCCATTATTGAAATCTTCTGCGCTATTGCTTCTATACTAACGACTAGGAATCTGTTGTATAACTCTTGTGTACTTTGATTAAAAACCTTTTCTACAGGGCTTCTTCTTTTTTCTTCATTTTAATCTCCCAAGAAGACATTTTTGTAAGTTCTCACACTCTTCACTTAAACTTTAGGATGAAAATTTGAAGTGGGGTGAGAAGTCTCTTCATTCCAAACTATTTATAAGTATTGGATCAAGCCTAGACCCACTACACATTCTCAAACAACTAAACCATGTTTAAACCCACTAAATAATGTTTAATTCTTTTAGAAACTTAATTTAGCACATTTTGTTAAGTACTGCTCTTAAGTGCCGAATGTTGGTGCTTCAGCGTAGGAGATTAATTTAGCACAGGTCTGCTTAACATCTAAATATACATTTTAAGACATCTAAGTCATCAATTAAGGTCTTAGAATCATCATTAAACCATTATATATTAAAAACACTACCACATTATTCTTAATCAAACTTAACAACATAAAATTTAAAACAGAAACACACTGATAACTATGGGTTGCTTCCTATAAAGCCCTTGGTTTAACGTCATTAGCCCGACTTAACCAGTGCTTATTCTGGTTAACCTAACAACATAAGATCATTTAATTTAAGTTGATCCGCTAAATAATAAGGTTTCAATCTGTGACCATTCACTTTAAATACTTTCTTAGTTTTAGGATCTTTGATATCCGCAGCTCCATAAGAATAAACTTTTATTACAACAAATGGGCCCATCCACCTGGGCTTAAGTTTTCCTGTAAATAATCTTAATCTTGAATTATATAGCAAAGCTTGTTGTCCTAACTCAAAATTTTTAATAAAAATCCTCTGATCATACCACATCTTCATATTTTTCTTATAAATCTTAACGCTCTCATAAGATTCATTACTTTTCTCTTTAAGCTCATTTAATTATATTAGTCTTTTCTCATCAACATCCTATAAATTATAATTGAATTCCTTAATAACTCAATATGCTTTATGCTTAAGTTCAGCTGGTATATGTCAAGCTTTCCCAAATATAAGCCTATGTGGGGACATTTCTATATGAGTTCTATATGCAGTCCTATAAGCCCACAAAGCATAATTAATTTTGACTGACCAATCCATTTTTTTTGGATTCATAGATTTTTACAAAATTCTTTTAATTTCACAATTGGATAATTCAGCCAAAGCACTTGTTTGAGGTTGATAAGCAATAGCAATTCGATAGTTGATATGATATTTCTTTAATAGTTTCTCTATTATTGCATTTATGAAATGACTTCCCCCATCAGTTATGATCATGCTCGGCATCCTAAATCAAAAAAATATGTTCATTCCTAAAAACTTTGCAACACTTCGATAATCACATCGAGGTAAAGCAATAACTTCTATCCATTTGGATACATAGTCTACCACTAACAATATATATAAATTTCCAAAAGATGGTATAAATGGTAACAGGAAATCCAATCCCCAAACGTCAAATATCTCAAAATTATGATCATTCTCGACATCCAAAATCTATAAAATATGTTAATTCTTAAAAACTTTGCAACACTTTGAACATCACATTGAGGTAAATTAATAGCTTATATCCATTTGTATACATAGTCTACTAGTAACAATATAAATAAATTTTTGAAAGATGGTATAAATGGTCCCATGAAATTTAATTCCCAAACATAAAATATCTCAACTTCCAACATATAATCTACAAGTTGTCATTGATCACAAGTTTTGATATAAGCATTGCATTTCTAACGATTGTAGGCCAATAAGATCCAGATTCCAAAATTTTTTATGTTGTTTTACAACACCAAAATGTCCCCCAAAATTAAAATTATGACATTTTTGGATAATTTTATAAGTTTCTTCTAAAGGCATACATCTTCAAATAATTAGATCATTTTGCTTTTTTATATAAAAATGGGCATCCCAAAATAATTTCTTAGGTTCAGATAAAAATTTCCTCTTCTGTTGGTATGTTAAACCATATGGTATAATATCACTAACAATAAATTTTACAATATAGGCATACCATGAAATACACCACTTATTAATATTGAACAATTCTTCATTTGAAAAAATGTTCATTAATTTTTTTTTTCAAAATAGAGTCATTTTGTAATTCAATCCTTGACAGATGATAAAAAATTTGTTTATCACCTCCCTTCCTATCTATTATTTCAAAGTCAAGTACTTGCATAAGAAAAATCCATCTTATCAGTCTTGGTTTTACATCCTTCTTTTTCATTAAATATTTAATAGCATAATGATCTGTATGCACAACCCAATTTATTCCAATTAAGTAGGATCTAAATTTATCATAAGCATATACTATTGCTGATAACTCTTTCTCAGTTGTGGTATAATTAATTTGAGCTTCATTAAGTGTTCTACTAGCATAGTAAATTTCTTTAAAAATTTTATCATGCTTTTGTCCTAAAACAGCTCCAATAGCATAATCACTTGCATCACATATTAATTCAAAATGGTTTTCCTAATCTGGTGAAACAATAATTGGTGCAATGACAAATTTTTTATTAATAGCTCAAATGTTTTTAGGTACTCCTTATCAAAATTAAAAATGACATCTTTTTTTAAGTAAACGGAATACAAAGCTTAGCAATTTTTGAAAAGTCTTTAATATATCGCCTGTAGAATCCAACATGTCCTAAAAAACTCCTAATTTCCCTCACATCTATTGGTTGAGGGAAATTAGTGATCACTTAAATTTTTGCAGAATCTACTTCCATACCATTTTCTGATATATAATTTCTAAAAAAAAACTGATATATAATGTCCAAAAAAAAATTCATCTTGCTACCATAAATTGGCATTTTTCCCAATTAAGACTAAATTTGTTTCTTCAAAATGCTTAAGTACTCTTAATAAATATTCTAAAAATGATTTAAATGAATTTCCAAACACTAAAAAATCATCCATAAAAACTTCAATTCCTTTTTCAATTAAATCACAAAAAATAGTTATCATAAATCTTTGAAATGTAGTAGAGGCATTGCATAAACCAAAGAGTATTCTTCTAAAAACAAATGTACCATAAAGACTGGTAAAAGTGGTTTTCCGTTTATTATCAAGAGCTATTTGTATTATGTGATAAAGATTACTAGAATCTTTAAGCTTTTCAGGAAGCTTTTTATGAATTATAGCATTGCACTCTTTACTATGTGCAACAGTCTCGTTATCTTCAAACTTCCTTTTTTGTTAAGAATATCCTTCATAAACTTCACATAGCTTGGCATTTGTTCTAAGGCTTCAGAAAATAGAATACTAATCATAAGCATTTTAAGGATTTCTAGAAGTTTTGAAAATTATTTATCCAACTTTTGTTGGTGGTTTTTCCAAGTTAATTTTTAATGGAGAAATTGGTCTTTTTAAACCTTTAAAAATTTCCTCTTTAGGTTCTTCAAATTCTTCTCTCTCTACTTCAATCACTTTTTGAACTCTACCTTCCAACTCTCTTCTCCTTCTAAGTTGAAAGACTTTTAGTTGCTTTTTTTTCTTGACTTTTGGATTTACCTCTGTATTATTAAGAAGTGTTCCTTGGGATCTATTACTTAATGAATTGTCTATTTGTCCCAATTAATTCTCAATATTTTGAATTGTAGCTCCTTGACTTTATAACTGATTTCCCATTTGTATCAACACTTTTCTATGAACAACTTTTTCTCCTTAATTTTTGGATTATTATTATAACCTAGAGTATAAGTATTATTACCTTGGTTGTTCCAGTTTCCCATTGGGTTAACTTGATTGTTCCGCCATTGCTGATTATTATCACCCAAAGTATTATTCCAGCTAAAGTTAGGATGATTTTTCCAACCTGGGTTATAATAGTTTGATTATGGGTTATTTGGCTTGTTATTTATGACATTCAAAGTTTCTAATGATGTTTAGGAATCTAAAATTTTGCCTAATGAATCCTCTTTGATCATTAAAATTATTTGAAAAAAATTCATTCTAAATTAGTTTAACTTCCTTAAAATCGTAGCAACTTGATTTGCTAACATTGCAAAAGCATCAAATTCATAAATAATGTCTACATTTATAGTATTTAACCTCTCATAAGGCCATTGAAAAATATTAGTAGCCATCTCTTCAATTAAAGCATAGGCATCATGAAATGGTTTTGACATCAATGAACCACCAGCAGTAGCATCAAAAATAGATTTAAAAGATCCAGTTAATCCATTCTGAAAGGTTTGAATTATTAACCAATCTGGCACATCATGGTGTGGACAAGTTCAAAATAGTTCTTTACATTTTTTCCACACTTCATAAGTAGATTCCCCTTCAAAGTAACAAAAATATGTAATATCATTTCTTAGCTTCACAGTTTTTTACGGTGGAAAATATTTAGCAAGGAATTTCTACACTAAATCAACTCAAGTTCTGATAGATCAAGGTGCTAAAAAAATTAACCATATCATAGCCTTATCCCTCTGTGAGAATAGAAAAAAATCAAAGTCTAATAGCATCATTTGAAACACCATCATATTTAAATGTAGCACATAATTCTAGAAAAGTGGCAAGATGTAAATTTAGATCTTCAGTTGGTGCTCCCTCAAACTGATTATTTGATACCATTTGAATAATAACAAGTTTAAGTTCAAATGAATTAGCCACTACAGTAGGTTTTTGAATACTACAATGAAATTCATTAACTGTAGGGTTTCATAATCTCTTAGAGATCTAAATTCTTGATTAATTTTAGCATTTTGATTATTTTGATTTACCATTTCTAGAAATTTTTTTATCTTTTTTTATATTTTTTATTTTTTTAATTTTTCTAATAATTCTTTCTTTTTCTTTCAGGACAATTTGTAGGACACTTGTCCTTTATAACCTTAACTATGCATACATTACTACAAAATAACTTAAAAGAAAAACATACAAACAAGAACTTATATAAAAACAACACTACAATTTTCCTATAATAAATCTAAAAGTTTAAATAATAATTTCAAAAAATAGAAATTTGTTTTCATAAAAATTCCTTCAAAATTTTTTTTAACTCCCCAAAAACGGTGCAAAAAACTTTATCCTGACTTTTATGATAGTGCTACAAAGTATGTGTGGTTATATTCTCAATTATCTTTACTTATATTTCTTACTTTTCCAAGGTGCCATAAATTTGGCTCCAAAGCAAATAAGAGTGCAACTATTATATTTAAATATTGGGATACTATGCAAGTAAATGTATCATTATCAAATAATATAGGACTTTTTGATTTAAGACCTGAATATCGAATGCCCCAAATATCTAATAAATAGAGAAAACTACAATTTTTTTAAGAAGAAATTAGGTAAGAAACTTTACTTTGAAAAATATTCTTACTCAAATTTTAGATGCTATAATAGGAATGAAAGTTCTATTCTTTTTGGAATTTTTTTATGATGGATAATAAAGTAAACAACTAACAAAATTTAGCTAGATTTTTGTAAGATGAAGATAATATAAATAAAATATATTTTTCCTTATCATGAATCAGTAACAAGTATAGAGATTCTGTTGTGGAAGTATTCAAATTGTATTGTGCTAAATAAGAGCAAAATTATTCTTTACCCTTACTAGAGGTGCAATAAAGAACATTGGCTAATTTAAAGTTTGAATAGTCAAAAAGACAGGATAGGGAGCGAAAAAGACAGGATAGGTAGCGAAGATACCTGCTCTCATTCTAGAGTTCCCTCTTCTCCCTTCACCTGAAGGCTAACATCTCATATAAAGATTGTCAACACTATTTAGTTAAGGAGTTGTCGTTGGAAGCTGTCGGTGTTGTTCTATCCTGAAAGATAAACACAAGACTTGAGGACGAGGCTCAATCAAATAAACTAAGAAATGTATGACATCCATATGAAATTCGTTTGGTCTGCGAAAACCATTTTATTTATAACAATTTCCTCTATTAAATATGAAGAATTAAATATGGTTTATATTAAGTTGGGTTCGTATAAATTGGGATTATATTAAGCTGGGTTTGGAAAATTTTCATCTAAAGGCAAGCCCTTATAGTTAATTACATCTTAAACAACCGCTGTCACCTAAGAAAACTCTCAATAAAAATTAGGGGATATGATCTACAAGTTTCTTCAAAGAGGTCAAAGTAATAGAAGTTTTCAACAAAATCAGACAAAGAGGTGTGAAGGAAGAATGACTTTAATTTGGAACATTTTACTTTTAAAATCCAAAGGAAGAAGAACTAGGGGATGTCATAGATCCTAAAGAGAACTTCGGTGACTTCCCAGTCTACCCTATGGTTTGGCTTCAATTTTGAGGAGAAATATTTAAATGTTTCATCTTGCAAGGTTTATTTAATTTGAGCTTACTTCCGTGTGAGACGATCACACAAATAGCCTGAAATATGTGAGGATTTATGACGTATGAGAATTTAGTGTCGTGACGAACGCAACCTCGAAATATTAAAGCGAGTTAGGGCTTATATTGTATAGCAAAGCCATACAAATGTCTGAAGAAAAGTTGAGGATTTATATCGCACTAGGCGGAAAATCTCAAAATCCTATGGCTTGTTGTTTAATTCTAAGAAATGGTTTAGTAGATGTACACATATTTTGTTGTTGAAGATGGTCATACTACCCAAAATGCTAGCTTCAAGATGCTCATCATGACAAGTTTAAGTTTTCTAATGTGTCAAGCCATGATGTCAAATCAAATGTTTCCTAAAGTTATGGTTATTTAAATGTTATGGGGAATGTTAAAGTTGATTAGAGTGACACCGGTTAGGATCCTCTGATTCCCTCATTCCGACACTACTTTTTTCTTTCAGATTCACTTAGTTCAAATGAATTTACTAAACCCAACTTAATGGGTTTTGTACTTTCATTTAGACTTTGGGAAATCTCATTAACAACCATAGGTTACCTCCTCTGAGGGATTCTTGATCATCCGATAGAAACATCTTACAAATTTTGTTTTGTTTTGTTTGTGATTAAATTTTGAGTTGTCTTATATTTTGATTGTTGTGGCAGGGAATTTTTTATTGTTTAATTTTTAAATTTTATTTTAATTTTGGTTTTGCGGCTATCTAAACAATTTTGGTTTTGACATGTAGAGTGGCATCGCTGTTTGACATGTAAATAAGGAACAAGAGATACAAAAAGGTAAATACAATAGCTTAAAAGTGTACCTGTAGATTCTTCTCATTCCTTCCACTTGAAAGGTTAGCTTTGGCAACGTGTATATAATTTTTGCAAGGAATTCAATTGCAAAAGTAGATGAAGGTGTAGCTACCAAACCCCAAGTTATGAATTTATTGAGTCTCAGAAGATCTTAGTGGATAATTTTAGAACAAAATATAGAAAGCCCAATTTGCTCTTCAAAATATTCAAGAGATTCTAAAGTGCTCGAAGCATGACACTGAACCACCTTGAAGATTTCTTGAAACATTTTGAGTTCATTTAGAACTTATCATATCGTTCTATTGATCATCCAATTTCAAACTAAGGCTATCTCATTACTCAATGAAACTTAATGTTTTATTTATTCTAAGACTAGGACACTCAATTAATCAATTTGATGTTTTATTTAAGAATTATGTGGGTGGGTTCCTCTAAGGCAGGTTTGAGTAATAAGAGATTGTGGTGCCCACAATTAAAGTCAGACTTGTAATGTTTAAAGATGTTAATTGAGTTTAGACATGGAGCCTAGTTCATTACCAAGCCCTTAATAATCATAACAAGAGAAATTGGTGGTGGTTAAAATTTTGGTTTAAGTGACATATATTCTTATCGAAAGACCACATCATCATCAATTTTAGGCCTAAGATAAGTAAGTAATCATCTTTCTAGCTTAAGCCAATCACTTAAGAATTATTTGATCTTAATTGACTTTCAAGTCAGGATGATTAGGGAAGTTAGGATTTCGTTCATGCTATGGAAAAGGTGCCAAGTGAGTTTCTACGCTTTAATCCCATTATATTTCAATCATCCAAACATGTTCATTAGGATCAAAATTACCCATTGTGCCCTTTGTTAACCCTAAATTTTGATTAAGGCACCAAAATCTGAAGTTATCCCTCTGCCTTTGGGGCTCTTCACCTCATAACTCATTAATCAAAATTCAAATTACTTCGAAAATTTTTAGAGTGTCCCATCCATGGATCAATTAAAACATCAAAGGAGAAAATGTGGATTTTCAAAATTTAATTTAATTTAAATAATTATTTAAATTTAGAAATTAGTATTTTCAAAGTTGATTTTACTTAACTATCCAAAATAAAGTATTTATTCATGAGAAAACAGCTAGAGGTCCCCTTAGGTGAGAGAAACATTTCGACAAAATTTTATGATTTTTTCTAATTAAATTATTATTATTATTATTATTTAATCATTAACAAATTTCAATGATTTAGTTAAATGGACAATAATGTTTTAATTATAAAAAATAATTTTTATATTCTTATTAAACTTCTCTAAGTTCAGAAGACTCAGAGCATCAAATTTTATATTATTATGATTTTTTAATTTATTTATTATAATTATTTTAGTAAGAAAAATAAGGAAAAAAAGAATTTTTAAGGTTTTAGAATTTTTTTTAACTTGGAAAGTTATGAAAAAAAATATTTTAATGAGTCCCAACTGATTAGGAGACCATTGGGCACATTTAAAAATATTTTTATTTTTTGGGATTTTTTAATTATTTTTAATTATTTTAAATTCAAAATAAGGCTAAAAAATCAAGTATTTTCGCATAAATAACTTTTATTTTTCCTAAGTGCCCCAAATCACAAGGAACTCAGAAAACTACTTTTCATAATTTTCTCAACTGTATTTAATTTTTTATAATTATTTTTGTATAAAAGTACAATGTTTCTTAGAAAATCATCTTTAATGCTAAAACTTAGCCAAATAATTTTTAGAATTTTACATAGATTCTTATACATGATGTGGAATTGATTTTGTTAATTTTTTATTAATATTTAATTTACATAAATTATAACAAGTTATATGCATTTAATTAATAATAGAAATGTTCAAAATGATTCAAATCATTATATAATTTTTCCTAAGCTTCTGTGACCACAGGAAATCTACTAAAATTATCCTCATAATTTTCCAAGCAACTCTTTAATTTATATAATTAAAATAAGCCCAAATAGCCACCCTAGCATGAAAATTATGGTTAGAAGCATAGAGATACTCTCTGACCATGGAAAAATTAGAGAACATCTCATCTGTCATAAGGAATAAACCCTAAAAATCTCAAGCCATGGTGAGCATTACTTGATCATAATGAATTAAAATACTCCAGAGAGTATTTAATTCATTAAAAATCATGGAGTAAGAAAATAATTTTATTTTTAGTCCACACTATTCTCCTCTGTTCACTAAGCAAGAGAATATTTTTATTCTATTTTTATGAGTTTTCTACACAAAGATATGGATTTTTGAAGTTTAATAACTATTTTAAGCATTTAGTTTAATTCAATTAATCCATATTTTTCTACATAAACACGCGACACCAACTCATCCTACGGCGGCTCCAAACTCACAGGTGGCGCTCTGGCATTTGACACTGCCATCCACCTCAGCTACCACGTGGCCCGCCTTTTCGCACCAAGGGTTGGACTAACTTAATCTCTTTCCTCCATCAAATAAACACGCGATTGAACAGCTCCTCGTTATCGTCCCCAAATGACCTAACCCGAGAACTGTTCACACTAAAACCTTAAGATCTTTGTTTAGACACAACCAAATTGCATGGGGTTTGTTTCTAAACCTTAATCTACTCGAGATAAGCATATCTATATGTTGAGCAAGTCTATATGGTTTATACAGTATGAAATATAGTAAACACGTATGGAAAATTGAAATTGGCTCGGATTAGGGTTGAGGTTCAATACCTTTTTCTGAGAGGGGAGACCTCAATCAGATGGTTATGGTAGCTTTGATTGGCTCCATTGAACCTCCAGATGATTTCCTAGGTCCTGGTAAATTATCTAGATATTAGTTTGACCAAGCTCGATTTCAGATGTTGGTCTAGATATATGTTAGAGGCTACTTGGGATAAGGCTTTTGTCGGGGATCAACTCCTCTCACTATGGTGATGGTGTGGACACAACTTAAAGTTTGGTGGACTGTCGAGGTGTGAGGGAATATGTCCTGGTTTTAGCAAAATTTTTTAACTAAAAATTGAGCTCTCAAAGTGGGAACCAGAGGGGGAAAATGGTGGGATTGAGCTGAGGAGTTCTTGGAGTGTCTCTGGAAGCAAACGGGCATGTCCCCAAGGATTTTTGCTAACTTTCCCTTTGGCCATAGAGGGGTTAATTTAAAGCCATGTCTGCCTGGTGGAGCTCATGGCTTGGCAGTGGGTACTAAGGCTTGCTGAGGTGGAGTGAAGAAAAGCACAAGCATCCAATTGGAATGAACCAAATCAGGAAGTTCAAATTTTGGGTTTTGGCCATTTGGGCTCCTTTGGGGTCACTATTTTTGGTAGCTGAGGTGGTGGATAGTGAGGGTTCAGTCATCTTTTGGTTTAGAGAGTTCAGTTATGATTTACTCTCAATGGTAAGTGATGATGGCAAAATATTTTGAAAATAAGACTAAATATGGCTAAGATCCCTTAAATCAAGGGACCATTGGTCCATAGCTCACCTAGGTGGTTTAGGTGGGTTTAAGTTGGTCAATAGAGTCCAAATGGTGGGTGTTGTGACATTAATTTGGTTACTTTGGTATGGCTAAGTCAATTTTGGTGAAGGGGTTCAATTTGGGACAAATTGTCTTTAAGTTGGGTTTAGTTTAGGCTAGCCATGACATTAAGCCCAATTAATTAATTAATTTTGTGTGACTGATTGTCAAGAGAGGTTTAGAGAAGAATTGAAGTTGTTTTGAATTGATTTGGTGGGTCAATTTGAAGGAATTTGGGCATTTAGTCAATTTGGGGAAGTTAGGTTAAACTTGGATTTAGGTTGGGCTAGAGTTGGGCTAAGTCCAAATTGAGAGCTCAAAAAGGTCTATGGGAATGTCATGAAGAATTCTTAACATTGATTGGGTGCCAATTTTGGTGTTTGGGTATTCAATTTGGTGACATTTAGAGACAACCAATTTGGGGCAAAATTGGGGGTTTTGGATTTAGGTTGAAATTGATGATTTGGGTTGAAATTGAGTGAAACTGAAGCTTGACCAAGGTCAATTGAGGGTTCAATTTGATGTGTGGAAATGTTTTAAAGAGAGAAGATGTTTCAAAGAGTTTATGATGCATAATTGGGGCAATTGGATAGAGTTGGGGGTTCAATTGAGTGAGATTTAGATTTTGGGCAAAATTGGGGCTTTTTGATTTAGGTTGAAATTAGACTCAAATGTGGGTGAGTTGGACTTTGATTTGGTTTAAATTGAGTTTTATCATGATGAATTCAAATTTAGAATTGAAATTTAGGGGAAGTGGGGTCAAATTTATGGACTTTTGGGGTGAATTTGAGGAAACTGAGCCTTTAAGGGCAATTTGGGGCTTTTGGTCAAAGTTGGTCAAATTGATCAAATTAGGTTTAATTGAAGGGTTCAAATTTGTTTTGGAGACATTTGAAATGGTTTTGAGGTTTTTATGATAGCTTAGGCCATCAAGGGTATTTTTGTAATTTTGGCCAATGAGGGGGTATTTTGGGGATTTTGACAAATTTGGGAGGTTTTGGGCAATTTGGGCAGTTTCAAATGGTTTGAGATGATTTTTGAACAAATTTGGGTAATTTTGGTCAAGTTTGAGATGATTTTTGAACAAATTTGGGTAATTTTGGTCAAATTTTGGATTTGGGGGTGTTTTGGTAAATTAGGTAGATTTGGGGACAAAAGGCTAAGTTTGGTATTTTTGGTGAAAGTGAGGTGCCAACCACCCTATTTAAGCCATGGACCAATGGAATCCTCTACTTTGAGTCCTTCATGTAGTGGTCGGAGCTAGACTCTAGCCTAGGGCTAGTGGGTCTAGGGGACCATCTATATGAGTCTCCCAAAGGGTTAAGGGCTCAAAGCCAACAAGTTTGGATTTAGATTTGTGAGTGGGATGTGAGTGTAAGTGGGTGAACTAGCTCTAGACCAACACCCAAGGTCAACCCTAAGGCCAAGCAGTCTTATGGGGATGCCCCCTGAGTTCCACCATATTGACCCAACCTATTAAGTGCCAGAGGTTAGGACCAACATCTGGAACTTCAAGTTGAGCAAATGAAGGTTTAGAATTTCTAATGACAAGGGTACCTTTCCTAGTCATCTAGGAATAGTCAACAGGAAAGCCCTATGGCTAGAACCTAGGCTACTAAGCTAAGGAGGAAACTAGACCTCAACCAAAAGTGAGGTCAACAAAGACCTAAAACAATAAATTGAATTGGGGGTTTTAGCTTATCACTCTAACATCCTCTATCTCTACACCCTTCAAAGTTTATTTCCCTATTTATGTGCACTCAACGATATGAATTACATTCTCTTCCATACAATCTCATATGATTCTTACCATTAGTTGACTGAGACAATACCATCTTGGATCTTACATGTTCTCACAACAAATATAAACATCTAAATTGGCCAAATCAAGAAATAAATTAAGTATAAGGATTAAAATCATCACAATTTTTTTTGGCATTAAAGACCAATACTTCACAAAACTTCCATTTAACATAATTAATTATCATTTTAAGGAAAAAGATAAAGAAAATTACTCAAAATTCATGGAGAAAACACAACAACAATTAATTTTGAAAGTAGAAATCCTGTAAACACCCAAAAATTCTAAATTAAAACCAAATGTAGTCACAAAGATAAAAACTTATCTCAAATTCCTCTCCACAAAAATCTTGATGTTCCTTTGAATCTCTTCTCTTCCTTTCTCTCACAATACTCTCTACTAACACAATATAACTCCTCCCTTTCTTCTTTCTAGACGTATTCTAATTAATCTATGAGATTGGTAGAAAGAAGTCTCAAAGAGAGGGGGCGGCAGCTAATTGAGTCCCCTTGATCATTCAATCCAAATCTTCTTTTATAATTTTCCAAAAGATGATTTGGTGTCTCTTCAAAAATGTGTCCACATTAATTGAATCTTCCAAGAGTTGCATCCTTTCAATAGCCAACCATAAACCAAATTTTCACCAAGAGTTGCTTCAAACACCCTGTCCAAATTCAAATAACTACCTCTGGCGCGTAAGAGTGAGGTATGTGGAGGAACTTAAGCACTAGTCCTGGGTGCTTAGGAGCCACAATTCATTTACACTCCTTCAATTTTGCTCCAAATTTGATCATTTTTCACTCCTTTCACCATTTTTCATCCATTTAACTGTATCTGAAAGAAAAACACACAAATACATTCCATTAAAAGGCAATATCCCCAAAATAGGTATAAAATGTGTACATAAATGCTATATTTTTTAGGTGTATCAGATAGTTGTCTCAGACAATGAGAAAAAAATTCTCGAGTTATTGACTTTGTATGAATTTATTTTTATCCCTACTATGAAAAATACTTCTTTTAGTTCTGCTAACATTTTGTTTATTTCTAATACCACCTCTGAAAATGACCAATCCAATATCGATCGTGTAGATAATACTCAAATCATACATTCTAATGAAGATCAAAGTAATAATGACAATAATGACAGTTCTAACA
This sequence comes from Phalaenopsis equestris, assembly GCF_001263595.1. Lineage (NCBI taxonomy): Eukaryota > Viridiplantae > Streptophyta > Magnoliopsida > Asparagales > Orchidaceae > Phalaenopsis > Phalaenopsis equestris. The sequence goes on from NW_018233551.1 coordinate 47,746, forward strand.
ATAATGGAAATGAAGATGATATTATCACAATTGAATTATAAGGAGTACCAATTTTTATAGAATTGGAGCCTTCCAACTCGGAGACAAAAGAATCAAACAATACACCAAAAGAAATAATTGAAGTCAACTTGCGAAGTAGAAGAGATCTACCTCCTAGAATGGACTATTAAAAAAAAAAAGAAAAACCAATAGTCACACCAGAAGAAACCATTCCTCCAGTACAAGAATGATTATCTGAACGAAAGAAAGACAATTCCCATAACAAAGTGGACTATAACGTATTAGCCCATTTAATAAAACTACCAACAAAATTGAGCATATACAATGCCCTTATCCTTTCCAAAGAAACGAGGGAATCATTAATTAAAGCCTTCTTGGATCAAAAAATTTGTCTAGCCCAACTAGCCAATATTTCTTGAAATGTGGCTTATTCTTTAGAAGATTGGACTAAGAGAACTTTTTCTGACAATGAATTGTTGCTCGAAACAACAGAACATTACCGTCCATTATATATCAAGGTAAATGTAAATGACACCACACTTCCAAGAGTGCTTATTGATCTTGGTTCCTCAATTAACATTAAGAACCTGAAAATTCTCACATATTTGGAAATTGATGCTTGTCAACTAAAAAGAGATAAAATGATGTTATGAAGATTCAACCAACGGGGAGAACGAGCTGTTGGATCAATTATATTGCTTGTAAAGATGGATAATTTAGTGAAAATGGCAAAATTCCACATCATCAACTGTGAAACTTCTTTTAATACCTTACTTGGTAGACCATCGCTCCATGAGCATAAAATGGTCCCCTCTTCATTACATCAATGCATTAAGTATCTATAAAAAGGACAGGAGTGTTGTATTACAGAAGATCTACAACCATTCTCAGTCCATGAAATCAATGTAAAGGAAGATGGTGCATACTACACTCCAATAGAAAGACGATAATCTCTAGAGAAGTACTAATAAATATAGAAGAAAAGGATAAAGATAAGAAAATGAGTGAAAAAATCAAAACAAAAAAAACAAGTTTATAGAGATTTTTCTTCAACACCCATGAAGGATAAGAACTCTCATCAGACTCGCATCTGAGGTCAAGGTTAGGGATGAGGATAAGAGAGGGAGAATCCAATGTTTGACATGAAGAAACCATCAAAGTTCAAGAAGTGTTTGGACTCTGAAGATGAAAAAGAAAAAGAAAAGAAAACATTGGTAATTTCAAAAGAACCACAATTCATGATATCTCTTGAAAAAGAAGATAAAGAAATACAATTTGAGTCCATTTATGAAAGAATTAATCACTATATACATGCTAAGACCCTAACATTCATTTCTTCATCAAAACTAAGAATTTAGTGGTCAAAGAAGTATATGGTGAGCACAAAAAACCTATAAAATTTTGACCTGGTTCTACTTCTTCTAGTTTAGAAATTTATGCAAAATGGTTTGACACCTAGTAAATGGTCTTTATACCAATTTTATTTTTCTGAATAATAATGGAATAATAGCAAACAAAATCTTAATTCCAAAGAAGGTATTGAGTTTGGTACCCTAAAACCTCTGGATGACACAAAATTTTTCCTAGTTGTCACCGAAGGACCTAATTCTGAACAAACATATGATCTTACAATTGAAGATGCACCGCTAGAATTTGAAGAAGAAATTAAATCTACAGTGGACTATTAAGAGAAATAAGTTTGTGGTTTGCTCAAGTTTGTGGAATGCAACTTCTGGAGCGAGTCCGGGCATTTAATCATAACCTTAAGTACTGCAATCCCTTTTAAACAAGCTCCAAGAAGGATGCATGTTGAAATTGAATAATAAGTCATTGTTGAAGTTAAGAAGTTGATCGAAGCCAATTTTATCCGAGAATAAAAATACCCAACATGGTTGGCTAACATAATGTCTGTAAAGAAGAATAGTGGTCAATTTCTAGTCTCTGTAGATTTTAGGGACCTAAACAAGGCTTATTCAAATGATGAATTTACTTTACCTATTCCAGAGGTAATGGTTAACATTGCGTCAACACACGAAATATTCTCCTTTATGGATAAATTATCAACATAAAATGAAATCAAGATGGCTCCAGAAGCTGAACCAAATACAACTTTTAGAACACTCATCGGGATATATTGCTACAAAGTAATTCCATTGAGATTAAAAAATACTGGTGCTACCTATCAAAGGGCTATGAAACAAATTTTTGATGAACTTATACACAACCAAGTTGAATGTTATGTGGATGACTTAGCTGTTAGCTGTAAACAAAAAGATAATCATGTGTACAATCTGAGAATTGTCTTTAAATGATTATGACAATTTAATCTTAAAATTAATCCTTCAAATTGTGCCTTTATTGTCACCTCAGAGAATTTTTAGGATTTGTTGTTCGACATCATGGGATCAAAATTGACCCCCTCAAAATTAAAGCTTTCCTAAACATGTCTCATCTAAAAAATCTAACTTAATTATGATCTTTCTTAGGAAAACTAGAATACATACGATGATTTATTTCCAATATATCAGGTAGGTTTCAACTTCTCACTACCTTAATAAGAAAAGATACCAAATTTGTGTGGGATAAAAAATGTCAACACGCCTTTGAAAATATAAAATAATATTTGACAACACCTTCTGTTCTAGAAGCCCCATGTAAGGAAGACCTCCAATCCTCTATACTATGACATTAGACAACTCCCTTAGAGAATTACTGGCTCAAGCTAATGACGAGGGTTAATAAAATGCATTATATTATTTAAGCCATTGTTCGGTCTCAGCTGAAATAAAATATCCTGTAATTGAGAAGTATTGTTTATCTTTGATCTTTACTATTCAAAAGCTAAGAAATTATATGTTATCTCAAAAGGTAACTCTTATTTCAAGATTTAACCCTTTACAATATTTAATGACTCAACCAGGACTTTCTGGAATATTAGTAAGATGAGCAATGATATTGCTCCAGTTTGACTTAACATATGTACTGCTATGTGTTCTTAAAGGACAAATTTTGGTAGACTTCTTAGCAGCACACCCTATACAAACATAATCTCCTCTTAATGATGATTTTCCCAATGAGAAAATTTAGGAAATTAAAAATTTTGATATGCAACGATGGGAGTTATATTGTGATAGAGCTTCATATACTAAAAAAGACAAAGACAGAGACAGTTATACCTGACAAAGCAAGCGTAGGATTAATTTTCATCATTTGAAATAAAATAATGAAGTCATTTTCATTTCAGTTGACTGAACCATGCACAAACAATGAACTTAAATATGAGGCACTCATGACTTAGAATTAATAATTTTGATGGAAATAAAAAATATCAACATCAACGGAGATTCTCAATTGATCATCAACTAGATTTCGGGAAGGTACATAACCCTGAATCCACGACTTGAAGAATATTTCCATTATACATTGAAATTGATTCAAAAAATACCAAATGTAAAATTTTTCCTAATTTCACAATGAGACAACTCTTTAGTAGATGCTTTAGCTAAACTTGCAAAAGAGTTTGCTTGTCCAGAAGAAAATAATATTCCAATTTCTGTAAGTGGACAACAGGTTGTCTCTCAAATTGACATTGACAATCTTCATAAAACTGGTGAAGATACAACAATAATGGTTATTGATAAAGAAGAAAATGATAGGCGATAACCAATTATTCAATGTTGGCAAACTGGAAGATTGCCTGAAAATAGTTCCATCACATCCCAAATTAAACAATGAGCATTGTATTACACGCTAGTGAACAATATTCTTTACCGACGATCTTTTGACCAGATGTGGTTCAGATGTCTAAACTAATTTGAGGCACAAGAAATTGTTAAAGAATTTTATTCAAGCTTGTGTGGTGCACACCAGTCTAGCCCAAAAAGGAAAATGAAAATAAAAAGAATGAGATACTATTGGTTGACAATGATGACTAGCTGTCTTGAAACTGCAAATAAATGTCATCAATGTCAAGTACATGGAGTGGTCTTACATCAACCACCAAATGTATTACATCCAACAATTGCATCTTGGTTGTATGAATGTTATGGCATAGATATAGTGGGCCCTATCGATCCTCCATCATCTAAAGGTCATAGATTCATCCTAGCTACTACAAATTACTTCTCCAAATGGACATAAGTGATACCACTTAGAGAATCCAAAGCATAATAGGTCCTTCACTTCTTCAAAACAGACATTTTTTATAGATTCAGAGTTTCTCGAAGAGTCATCTCAAACAATGTAATGGCTTTTAAGAATACAAAAATGAACAATTTCATCCAAAGGCATGGGATAGATTAGAGATATTCAATAATCTACTACCCTAAAGCCAATGGTTTGGCCGAGGCTTCAATAAATCCTTTGCTCAGATTTTAAAAAATACATTGATTAACAATCCAAGACAATGACACTATCGATTGATAGAAGCTCTATGGGCCTATCGTACTACATACAGAACACCAACACGATCAACACCATTTGCTCTAGTGTATTGTTCTGAGGTCGTACTACCACTTGAAGTGCAACTTCCTTCTCTCAAGATTGCAATACCAAACAAAATAAGAGAAGAAGAAAATGAAAAATTACGACTTTAAGAACTTGACAGTTTAGAAGGCAAGCGTCAACATGCTCAACAAAAGCATGAATTATATCAAGCAAAAATGATACGGGCTCAGGATAAATTGGTTAGCCCTAGGAAATTTCAATTGAGATTTGGTTTTAGTACTCTGAAGACCTATCCTCACTCACCAAAAAATAATTGAAAAATTCGAACCGATGTGCAAGGGCACGTATGTTATTGAAAAGGCATATTAGGGAGGATCCTAGTAGTTGGTCGAATTTCAAGGAGAAAGAATTTTACCATTTATCCATGGGCAGTATTTAAAAAAATACTATGCCGCATGAAAAATAATGACTCATTTGTAAACTAGAAAAATAATAAAGTGAATATGAGTTTCTTTCAATATTGCCTTTTTGAAATTCCCTTCTTGCTCATTAAACAGGTGTTTATGAGCATGAGTTATTAAAACAAATTGAATGGATTCTCAAAAAAAAATTTCTCAATTTCACATTAATAAATTGAACTAAAATCAATTCTAACATGTTTACATTAACCTGTCATTTACACGAAAAAATGTCAAACAACAGGCTTTTTTTCACTTTTTGAAGTGGTGTGCGTTTGACACTAGACCACCGATGCATAAAAAAGGATCAAGAATTTATTTTGATTTTAATCTGGCACAACTTGAGTTACTTTCTGTCATCAACAAAGAAGAAGTAGAGGGGAATATACATTTAGTGGAATTCAAAACACGACAGCAAGCCATGACTAAAGAAAAAGTGAAACTGACAGGATAAAAATTAAAAATTGACAATAAAAAATTGAAATTAGTGGTATTTATTGCACCTCAAGGGGTTGTAGAAGCATCTGTTACTGAGATCAATAAGATAACATCAGAATTTACTCAGTCTCAAAGGCAAAAATGTATCAAACAACTCAAAAGGCTTGAAGAATAAGAATGACAAGACATAGAGCTTATAGATAAGGACAATGAAGAATTTTGATTTCCAATTCCATAACATACATTTGGAGAAGTATATCATGTGCTAGGTGTCAAAAATTTTGATCCTAAAGAAGAAGAAACAATAGAAAGTATTGTCTTTGCACCAAGTCTGTATGTATCAGTTCTTAACCTTACAACATTTAAAGAATCAACTGATAGACAAATCATTTTTGAAGAAGAACTGAAGCGCATTTAAACTATTAAATGAATTAACTTTGAACAATTTAAATATGTTGATGGCAGTACAATCAACATATTTTAAGGTACTCAGTTGGTCACTAAAGTCTTTAATGAAGATGAACAGGTGGCTAACATCGAGCATGTGATGGAAGCATGTGACCGTGGACAAGCAGGATATTTGAAGAAGAGAATATACTCCAAACCTAATAAATGGATACATGGCAAAAGACGAGTAACTATCTAATATGAATGTTTGTATAATTATGCTAAGGAAAAAGATGGGAACCTTTCGGGAATCCTACCAAATAAACAAGTACACTTGATGCCTACAATAATCATCCAGATCATCAAGTGATTGATGGGTTGGAATATAATGCCATCCAGTGGTATTCCCGAAAGCTGCATTATTAAAATCTATGAAGAAGGAGACTGCATCCTGCCACACATGATAGTCATGATTTTGAAAGGCTTTTCTGTAGAATTTTACTAATAAACAAGTGCTCTACCATGTTTGGAAAACAAATACGAATCGTAGGTCCGGGGGAATTTTGTGGTTCTTATAAAATTCTTCTCCCACAATGATCCACATTAGTTCTACAAGGAAATGGAGATGACGTAGTCAAACATTGCATACCAAGTGTGAGCAGGCAATGAATCTCAATAACATTAAAGAGAATGCATCCTGACAAGCATCCTATTGGATACTAACCCTATCAGAGCTCAAAGGACTGCAACTTCTGAAATTACCATGACCTTATTAATATACAAGCACTTAAGTAATATTTGACAAAACTTGTTTCCAATATTATCTTGGAGTGCAAGATATTTGCGGTCGGTGTAGTAATGTTCAAGGTTGCCAATATGACAAAAGATATATGAGGGTTTTGTTATGAAGTTATGATGACAACTTTTGTTATGGTATTTCTCTTATGAATACTTGTGTACCGTTGATGTATCTTATATACTTATACATACTTTACATTTTCTTTTGTAATAAAATTAAACTCTAGTTTTATTACAAGGAGCAAAAATATTCAAATTGTCAACAATGCTTGTGTAGGTCCAGAAATGCCAAAATGAACAACTAAATAATTTCAAAATGAACAAAAATTCTTCAAAACAACAACTTCAACTCATAAAATCAAATCCCTAGCAGAAAGTTTAGGAACAATACTTTCTTCTTTGAGTGTTGCACGCATCTTTCTTTTGTTATTGGATATAAGAACTTCCTAACACGGATTTTTGGTTTTCCTTTAACTTTTCTTTTGAAATAGGATATTAGCCTTCTAGCATTCCTTCCCTAAACCAACATTTGACCTCTTTGAGAGATGGTATAAAACCTCCTTTAATGTAATATACTATCCACTCTCCCTCTTGCTATTGGATGTAAGACCTTTTTGACATAAAATTATGGCATTCCTTTAGCCTTTCTTTGGAATAGGATTTTAGTCGCATAGCATTCCCCTTCCAAAACTAATACTTAACATCTTTGAGAAGTGGTCTAAGACCTCCTTCAATGGAGTATGGCATCCACTTTCTCACTGTTAACGGATATAAGACCTAATTAACACGGAGTTATGTCATTCCTTTAGCTTCTCTCTTTGGGATAGGATATAAGTCTCATGGCGTTTCCTTCCTAAAACCAACATTAGGCATTTTTGAAATATGATATAAGACCTCCTTCAATGGAATATGATAGTAAATCTGCTTCTTACTGTAGGATGTAAGGCCTTCCTGACAAGGAATTATGGCTTTCCTATAGTTTTATTTTCCTTATGAATTCTTTATAAGTCATGATACTTTTCTCCTCAACAAACTTTAAAAAGTTGAATGTTAAGTTGTCTGACATGGAGTAACATTCTTCTTTAAAAGCTAGCTACAAATTGCTTCAAGTTATGTTGTCCACTTAGTTCAACGTCAATATGTGTGGCATACTTATTAAGTATTTCACACATATTGGGGGCCCATTTTTTGGCCTCACTTTTATGAGGACCCCAAATTGGCACCCATAGACAAAATATGCCTTGAGTCCCCTACATCAGCTCAGGATCCTCAGATATCTATTAAATCCTAATGATCTTTGATCCTGACTTCCTTAATAATTATTCTTAATTTGCAATAAAGCCAAAAACTTGATCTAAAGAAAAAACTAGGTAAATCTTTCACTATGAAAAAAATAAGAATGCAGTTATAATATTTCAATATGGGATACTACGGAAGTATACGTATCGTTATCAAGTAATATAGAACTTTCTGATTAAGTCTTGAATATCAAACCCACAGGGAGAACTAAATTTAGATAAAAAAATTTACTTAGCAATATATTATTACTTAAAATTAAGATGTTAAAATAGGAATGAAAGTTTGATTTGTTTTATATTTTTTGATAATTGAAAATAAAGTAAGCAACTAATTAACTTAACTAAAATGCTTGCATGTTGAAGGCAATATAAATTAAATATCTTTTTTCTTATTATGAATCAATGATAAATATATAAATTCTATTGTGGAAGTTTACTAAATGTGTTGTGCCAATTAGGAGCAATAATATTCTTTACTCTTACTAGATATGCTATAAACAACATTGATTAATCTATAGTTTGAATAGTCTTGAAGACCGACTAGGCAGGGAAGATACTAGCTCTCACTCTAGAGTTCCCTCTTCTCACTCCATGTGGGGGCTAACATCTTGTATTTAAACCTAAAACTATAAATCAAATTAAGGGTTTTAGTCAGTCTCTCTAAAGTACTCTATTTTTACACCCATGAAAATTTTATTTCCCTATTTATTTGCACTCAACCCCATGAACTACAATCTCATTCATGAAATTAATATGTGATTCTAACCATTTGTTGACTGAGACAATACCATCTCGGATCTTGCATGTTCTCACAACATGTATTAACATATTAATTGGCCAAATTAAAAAGTAAATGAAGTGCAAGGTTTCAAATCATCACAACTTCTTCCAACATTGAAGCCTATTACTTCACACAATTTCCTTTAAATATTTAATCACTTATCATTTTAAGGAAGAAGATAGTGAAAACTACTCAAAATCCATGGAGAAAACACAATCACACATGATTTCAAAAGTAGAAATCATGCACACCAAAAAGAAATCTAAATTAAAACCAAGTGTAGTTACAAAGATAAGCACTTACCTCAAATCCCCTCCACAAAATGTCTTGAAGTTCCTTTGAATTTTCTTCCTTCACTCACAATACAAACTAAAACTCAAAATAAAAATAAAAGGTGGTCAGTGGTGGTAGCAACGACTTAGATGGATGTAAGGTGTAAAGTTGATGGGTGGCTAGCCTCCTCTCTTGGAAAATCTAAGTCTTTTCTTATAAAAATCCAAGAAGTGGCTTAGTTTCTCTTCAAAAATATGTCTCAATTCAATGAATCTTCTAGAATTTGCCTCCTCAAAAGCCAATTGAATGAATTTTTGTGTCCATGGGCTATTTCATCAAGTAACTACTTCTTGCGCTTAAGAGCGTGGTACCTAGGCATGGAGCCTCTGACGCTTAGGCATCATACCTGGGCACTTAGGCGTCCTAGTTCATTTTTGCGCATTTCTTCATTTTTGCTTCAAATTTTACCCTATTTCACTACTTTTAGCATTTTTCATCCATTTGATTATACCTGCAAAAAAAACACACACAAACACCCTTCATTAAAGCGCAATATCTCAAAAATAGGTATAAAACTGTGTATTAAAATATTATATATTTTAGGTGTATCAAAATCCCCTAAACTTAAGATATTACTTGTCCTTAAGTGACCTTTGAATCTTTAAAAACCAACATAAATAGATAGTGCATATGAGTTTCTTTAGGAGTTACCAAAATTTTGATGTAGGAATATAGCACTCCAATTTAGAAAAATATTAATAAATGAGACCAACTTAAAGTTTAGAAATTTTTAATGTTAATAAATATGAAAATATGAGTTCTTATCTAATTCAAAAATATTGTAGATTCTCTAAAAATAGAGTTTAGGTATTTATCTTCTCCACTTAAATTTTTTTTATTAAACATAATTCTACTTACTATATTATATCCTTAAGCTTAAGAGTTTCTCAAGTCTTATACTTTAAAAAGATCATATGTGGAACCAATTTTTGATTAGGCAATAATCCTCAAGCTTCTCCTCCATTTTTTAAAATTTTCTTTTCTTTTTCTCTCTCTTTTTTTCTTTTTTCTTTTTCTGGCAAGGATTACTATAAATGGATAGGCCTTTAATGGTTTTGAATTCCACTCTTCCTTTCTTAAAGTGAAGAGTTGATATTTTTCTTTCACTTAAAACCATAATAATATTTTTTAAAATTAATTTCAATAAAAGAAATTTAAGTTTTGAAAATAAAAGGTCTAAATTTCTAACTTTTTCAAAAATACAATTTCTCCTACTAAAGATAGTTGCACAATACTTAGCATTTTCCATACAAAAAATTTTAACATTATGTTTTTCTTTATTATTTTAAATTTTAACTAAATTTTCTTACTCATTTCTGGAGTCAAAATTGTACTTCCCTAATATAACTTCATATACATAATCACTTTTCAAATCAAAATCAAAATTATTCGAAATACATTTGAGAACAAATAAACTTTTAAGTTTCTTTAAAATTTTACATCCCCCCCAAGCTTAACTTTTTCATAGAAATAAAACTTTTTAGCATCATATATAAATAAGCAGGAATAAAAACTAACTATAACATACTTGCAAGAATTTTTATATCCTAAATATGCAAGTACAAAAATTAAAAATAAGAGTAAGAACTTAAGTGATCAATTTTTTTTTACTTAAAATATAGAGATTCATCAGACTACTACTCAAATAAACAAATTAATAAACACACCAGTCTGCTCACATAAATAAAAGATCAAGGATGTGAATCCCAAACCTGCACTATTAGCAGCAACAGCTGAATGGTAATAACTCCATAAATCAATCCTCCAACATCAATAGGCTTGGACTGTTGAATACAGTAGTTCAGGGTTTCTCTATCTCAAGTCACTTAATTTAAATGATTTGTAGGTAGCAGACGAGCATAAATAAAATAATGTCATGCCTTTGCAGTGCCACCCAAATGTGAAGTAGAAAAGTTTACTTTTCTTTCATTCGAAATCTTTCATAACCCTCTCCCAACAGTCAAAGATGAAATAATCTCGTCTAGCTCCTCTTCAATAGGACAATAGTTTGAATTAAAACACAAAGTACTCAGGGGAAAAATTTAAATCTGATTCATTACCTCAGGAGAAAATGGAACTGTCTTCCCCCTCAATATGACTCCTTCCTCATCAGCCTCTGAGAAATTAGCATAGAATTCTCGTACCATAGAAACCATGGCGACGGTAGAAAAATAAAAGAACTGCTCCCTATGGCGGCTAACAATCAACTCTTCTACAGCTCCTCCCGGATTTTTGAAACATTGCTCAGGAATTAATTCCCTTGAATGAAATGCATCACTATATCGATCATAAGCTCTCGAACTGATAAATTTACTTGAATCGAATGTAGCATCCCCTTACTTCTCTTCATTCTTGGTTTCATTTTCTAAAAATGTATAAAATTCAAAAGAAATGCCATAATCAACTCCAAATCACTAAACTCAACTCTTAAAAGCTTGAACTAACAAATCCATGAACTTTCCTTCACATTTTCTCAAATTTTCACCATGAGTAGTGATTTTTGGGTAGCTCATGAATGTGCTCAAAATACATTATGAAAATAAAAGAATTTTGCATTAAAGTGAATCTCTTACCTCAAGAAGATTAAATCTAACAAATTTGGCTTGAAAGCACCAAGAAATCTTCACATAAGATGATACCTTAGCTCTCCAAATCACGAAAACCGAATGTAGGAGATGAAGTTGGGAAAAAATGGAGATTTTCTGCCCAAAAATTCACTTAAAACCGTTCACAAACCAATTTTCATGAACCATCACATAAGTACAAATAGTTTGGTGCTTAGGCATCTGTCTCTAAGTTTAGACAGCACTTAAGCGCGGGTTTTGGTGCGTAGGCACCAGTGCACAAATTTTGATTTTTTCAATTTAAGTGAAATGCACGTTTAGCCTAAGTCAACCAACCCTATATGGTCTTAAAACACTGTAATAAGTATTTCCCCTCCCCCCTCTTATCTCTTCTCATACTTAAGATTCACCAATTTTAGCTAATTTGATTAACACTAAATAACACAAAATTTCTCACCAACAAAACACTTATATTAATTCACAAATGATTACAAATAATTTCAAATACATAAATTCTCAATGCAAACAGTCTAGGATTATGAAACTCCTAAACATAATACTAGATCTTAATAACATAGAACACACATTAAAACACTTAACATAAACAAACACTAAAAATATAAACACTGAATCACAAATTTAATTCCACTCTCTAGTTGATGGAATAGATTCTGACCTATCGTTAGTCTCTCCTTTAGCATTTGGAACATTTATCTGAAAGAACGAATGATGATTAATAACTTTGGTTGAATTTTCTTCAATACACTTGTTCTTTAGATACATTGCCTTGTCTGCTTCTTCTATAAAATTGGTATGACTAAACTACATCTTAAGTTTCCATCCCATATGATCCAGATGTGCATTAACTTCCATCACTTTTGCTTCAATTGAAGCTATGTTAGCCTCAGTTTTAGTGATTTTCTCTGCTATTTCTTTGATACTAACAGCGAGGAAATCATTATACATCTCTTGCACACTCTAACTAATAAACTACTTTCTCATAGCTTCCTCCTTGTTCAAATCACTCTCCCAAGATGAAATTTTTCAAAAACTTTCTCTTTCTATTTAAAATTCGGGGTTAAATGGAGGCGTGGTGAAAATATTTACATAACCCTTCTATTTATAAGCTTAAAACTCTTCATGTAACTCCTAGGCATGTCCTAGAACTTCTCTCACACATCCAAGTTAACTAATTCGCAGTTAAATCTTCTAGAAACCAAATTCACACCTTTTTTTTTTAACTGTCATGCTTAAGCTCTTGATTTTGGCGCTTAAGCGTTAGTGCTCAATTTAGCACATGTTAACTTAACGTCCAAACATTCATTCTGACATGTTAAAATCTTCTTTTATGGTCTTAGAATGATCACTAACTCAATATATGGTCAAAATACTACCATAATTTTCTAAATTACACACAATAATAGAATAATAAAAATACAGATAACTATGGGGTGACTCCCACTGAACACTTATTCTGGTTGACCCAACAGTAGAAAATCATTTAGTTTAAGTTGGTAACCTAAAAAGTAGGATTTCAGCCTGGGACCATTCACTATGAATATTTTATCAGTTTTAGCATCTTTGATATCCACAACTCCATAGAGATAAACTTCATCACAACAAATGGGCTCATCCACCTGGACTTAAGTATGCCTAGAAATAATCTTAACCTTGCATTATAAAGCAAAACTTGTTTCCCTGGCTGAAATGTTTTAGTAAGAATCCTCCGATCAAGCCACATATTCATCTTTTCTTTGTAAACTTTAGCACTTTCATAAGATCCATTTCTTATCTCTTCAAGCTCATTCAAATTCAATAACCTTTTCTCAATAGCACCTTTCAAATTTTAATAAAATTCCTTAATCACCCAATATGCTTTATGCTCAAGTTCAAATGGTAAGTGACAAGTTTTCCCAAATATTAGCCTGTATGGGGACTTTCCTATAGGAGTTTTGTATGCAATCCTATGAGCCCATAAAGCATAGTCAAGTTTAGCTGACCAATCCTTTTTAGTTGCATTTACATATTTTTTCAATATTCTTTTAATTTCACAATTTGATAATTTAGCTGAATCATTTGTCAGAGGATGATAAGCAGTAGCAATTCTATGGTTAATATGATATTTCTTCAATAACTTCTCCATTATTGCATTTTTGAAATGACTTCCCCTGTCAGTTATGATTACTCTTGGTATCCCAAATCTACAAAATATATCATTCTTAAAACTTTGCAACACTTTGAGAATCACATTGAGGTAAAGCATCAGTATCTATCCATTTAGATACATAGTCTACTGCTAATAATATATTAAAATTTCTGAAAGAAGATATAAATGGTCCCATGAAATCTAATCCCGAAACATCAAATATCTCAACTTTTAACGCATAATTGAGGGGTATCTTATTCCTCCTAGAAATATTGCCTACTTGTTGACATCAATCACAAGCTTTAATATAAGCATTAACATCTCTAAAGATTGTAGGCCAATAAAATTCATATTGTAAAATTTTGTATGTTGTTTTATCAACACCAAAATGTCCTCCAAAATTAAAATTATGATATTTTTGGATAATTTCATAAGTTTCTTCTAAAGGAACACATCTTCGAATAATAAGATCATTTCCTTGTTTATGTAAAAATGGATCATCCCAAAAATAAGTCTTAGCTTCAGATACAAATTTCCTCTTTTGGTATGTCATTCCATATGGTATAATATCACTAACAATGAAGTTCACATTGTCGACATACCATGGAACACCACTCATTAACCTTGAACAATTCTTCATCTGGAAAGTGTTCATTAATTTCTTTTTCAAAACAGAGTGGTTTTTTGAATTCAAGCATGGATAAATGATCAGCAATTTGATTCTCAGTTCTGATCAGCACTTTGATTCTTAGCTCCCTTCCTATCTACTATTTTAAAGTCAAATTCTTGCAAAAGAAGAACCCATCTTATCAATCTTAGTTTTGCATCCTTATTTTTTATTAAATATTTAAAAGTATAATGATCTGTGTGCACTATACATTTAGTTCTAATTAAATATAATCTAATTTAATCAAAAACATATATTACTGCTAATAACTCTTTCTCAGTTCTGGTATAATTAAATTGAGCTTCATTAAGAGTTATACTAGCATAGTAGATAACCTTGGAAATCTTATCATGCTTTTATCCTAAAACAACTACAATAGCATAATCACTAGCATTGCACATTAATTCAAAAGGTTTTTCCCAATATGGTGAAATAATAATTGATGCAGTGACTAATTTTTCTTTTAATAATTCAAAAGCTTTTATGCATTTTTTATCAAAATTAAAAATTAAATCTTTTCAATTAAATGGCATAGAGGCTTAGCAATTTTTGAAAAGTCTTTAATATAGTGCCTGTAGAATTCAGCAAGTCCTAAAAAACTCCTAATTTCCTTCACAGTTGTTGGGTGAGGTAAATTAACGAGCACTTGAATTTTTGCAGGGTCTACTTCCATACCTTTTTTTGATATTTGATGTCTTAATAATTTTGATGTCTCAAAACTATTCCTTCTGCTACCATAAATTGACATTTTCCCCAATTAAAGACTAAATTTGTTTCTTCACATCGTTTAAAAACTTTTGATAGATGTTTTAAACATGAGTCCAATGAAGTTCCAAACACTGAAAAATCATCCATAAAACCATAAAGACTTCAATCTCTCTTTCAATTAAATCACAAAAAATAGTCATCGTGCATTTTTAAAATGTAGCAGGTGCATTACATAAACCAAATGACATTCTTCTAAATGCACATGTACCATAAGGACTAGTAACCGGTGTATCCATCCAAAAAATAAAAGTATTTATGCCCAGCTAGTCTATCCAACATCGTATCCTGAAAGGGTAGTGGAAAATGATCTTTACTAGTGCGAAATTTAATTTTTCATAATTAATACATATTCACCATCCTAAGAATTATCTAGTTGGTATTAACTCAATATGTTCATTCGAATTCAAAGTCACTCCTCCTTTCTTAGGAACGGGGTGAATTGGACTAACCCATGCACTATCTAAAATAAGGTAGATAATTCCACCATCTAGCCACTTTAGAATTTCTTTCTTAACAACTTCTTTCTTAATAAGATTCAATCTCCTTTGAGGATCAACCCTGGATTTGCAGATCCCTTTCATATGAATTCTATCCATACAAATTGAAGGACTGATTCCTTTTATATCAGCAATAGTCCATCTATTCAATGGCTATCTTATAACTCTTTAAAGTTTTCCTCAAACTCTCTTCTACTTCTGAAGTTACTTTTTTGGAAATTATAACAGTTAATGTAAAGGAATCAGCTAAAAAGGCATACTTCAAATGTTCAGAAAGCAACTTTAACTCAAGCTTGGGAGATTTTTCATTTGATGGACAAAAAGATGTATCTTTTTCTGTCGTGTCCAAAACTTCAAAACTTTCTCGAACATAATTTGAATCTTCTCTATAAAAATCTTCATATTGACTTAATTCCCCTTCTTGCTCGTGTTCCAACTCTTTCATCTCAGATTTCTCTTCATAAGTTGTTTTGAAATGACATTCACTTCAGTATCTTATCACATCCATTCTATAACATTCATCATCTCTACCTTTTGCAGGGTATTTTACTGATTTAGGAATATTAAATGTAACTGTTTGAACATTGATGTGTATAGTTAGTTCTCCTTTCTACACATCTATCATTGCTCTTCTAGTGGCTAAGAAAAGGCTCCTCTCCCCAAAATGATAGGTATCTCCTTATCTTCCTCCATATCTAACACAATAAAATCAACAGGAAAGATAACTTGATCTACTTTAACTGAGACTTCTTTTATAACACCTTTAGGATATGTTATCGAAGGATTTGCAAGATGCGGAGTTATAGTTGTAGGGTTTTAAGGTTTTAAATATTGATAATGGCATAAGGTTTATGCTTGCTCCTAAATCACATAAATCTTTCCTATAAAATATTTCTCTTATTGCACATGGAATTATGAAGCTACCAGGATCTCTAAGTATTTCACTAAGCTTTTTCTAAATTATAGCATTGCACTCCTCACTAAGTGCAACAGTCTCATTATCTTCAAACTACCTTTCATTATTAAGAATATCCTTCATAAACTTCACATAGCTTGACATTTGTTCTAGAGCTTCAGTAAATGGGGTATTAACTTTAAGTTTCTTAAGAATTTCCAAAAATTTTAAAATTTTCTTATCCAACCTTTTTTGTCAAACCCTCTAAGGAAATGGACGTGGTGGTTTTTCCAAATCAACTTTAAGTGTAGAAATAGGTCTCTCTAAACCTTTGGGAGCATCCTCTTTTAGTTCTTCAATCTCTTCTCTCTCTACTTCGGTCTCTTTTTGAACTCTACCTTCCAATTCTCTTCCACTTATGAGTTGAAAGACTTTTACCTGCTCTTTATTATGGTCTTTTGGATTTATTTTAGTATTACTAGGAAGTGTTATTTGGGATCTATAACTTAATGAATTTGCTATTTGTCCAAGTTGATTCTCAATATTTCAATTTATTCTCAATATTTCTAATGTAACTCCTTGACTTTGTAACTAATTTACCATTTGTAACACCACTTAGTCTATAGACAACTTCTTCTCCTTAAATTGTGGATTACTATTAATACCTGGAGGAAAAGTAGGTCTATAATTACTATTCCCTTGGTTTTTCTAATTTGCCAGTGGGTTTACTTGATTGTTCCCCCATTGCTGATTATTACCACCCGTAGTATTATTCCAATTGATGTTGGGATGGTTCTTCCAACTTGGGTTATAATAATTTGAATATGGGTTATTCTATTTATTATTTATGGCATACAATATTTCTAATGATGCTTGAGAATCTACCATTTGGCCTGATGAATTCTCTTCAATCATAACAATTGGTTGAGAAAAATTCATTCCAAATTGATTTAACTTCCTTGAAATTGCTGCAACTTGATTTGTTATCATGGCAAAAGCATCAGTTTCATGAATATTGGCAACTTTCTTAAGATTTACCCTTTCAGAAGGCCATTAAAAATTAATTGTAGTCATCTTTTCAATTATAACATAAGAGTCATGAAATGGTTTGGCATCAATGAACCACCAACAACGACATCGATAATAGATCTCAGAGATCCAACTAATCCATTATAAAAAGTTTGAATTTTTAAACAATTTGGCATAGCATGTTGTAGACACATTATTAAGAGTTCTTTAAATCATTCCCATGCTTCATAAATAGATTCCCCTTTAAACTGACAAAAAGATCTAATATTATTTCTAAGCTTCGCAGTTTTTGATGGTGGAAAATATTTAGCAAGGAATTCTTGTGCTAAATCACTCCAAGTTCTGAGAGATCTAGGTGATAACGAATGTAACAATACCTTAGTCTTATCCCTTAGTAAGAAAGGAAATAAACTAAGTATTATAGCATCATCTGATTCACCATCATATTTAAATGTAGCACACAATTTTAGAAAATTGGTAAGATGTAAATTTGGATCTTCAGTTGGTGCTCCCCAGAACGGATTATTTGATATCATTTGGATAATAACAGATTTAAGCTCAAATGAATTAACCACTACAGTTGGTTTTTTAATACTACAATAAATTTCATCCAAGGTAGGGTTGCATAATCTCTTAAAGGTCTAAACTCTTCAACATTTTGATTATTTGGATTTGCCATTTCTTGAATTTTTTCAATAATTTTTAATTTTTTAACTTTTCTAATAGTTCTTTCTAATTCAAAATTGTAAGGCACAAGTCCTACGGAACCTGAACTATGCATACATTACTATAAAATACATAAAATAAAATGAAACAAAAAATAAAAACACACAAACAAGAACTTTATATATAAACGTCACTATAATATACCTAAAAAAATCTTAAGGTTTAAATATAACTTATTACAACTTTATTTTCTAAAAACTTCTTTTGAAAATATTTTTGCAAATTACTATTATATTTTTCCCTGGCTATGACGCCAAAAACTTGATCCCGGTATTCTATATATATATAATAAACCCAAAAACTTGATCCAAAGCAAAAGCTAGGTAAATCTTTCACTATGAAGCAAATAAGAATGCAGTTATAATATTTCAATATGGGATACTACGCAAATATATATATCGTTATCAAGTAATATAGAACTTTTTGATTAAGTCCCGAATATCAAACCCACATGGAGAACTAGATTTAGATAACAAAATTTACTTAGCAATATATTCTTACATAAACTTAGGATGCTAAAATAGGATTGAAAGTTTGATTCTTTTTTTTAATTTTTGATAATTAAAAATCTAATCAACTTCAATAAAATACTTGCAAGATAAAGGCAATATAAATAAATTATCTTTTTCCTTATTATGAATCAGTGATAAATATAAAAATTCTATTGTGACAGTATACTAAATGTGTTGTGCCAAATAGGAGCAATAATATTATTTACCCTTATTAAAGATGTTATACAGAAAATTAGTTAATCTATTATTTTAATAGTCTTGAAAACCGACTAGGCAGGGAAGATACTAGCTCTCACTCTAGAGTTCTCTCTTATCCCTCCACCTGGGAGCTAACATCTCGAGCTAACATCTCGTATCAAATCAAAACCTAAAACTATAAATCAAATTAGGGGCTTTAGCCTATCTCTCTAAAGTCCTCTAACTCTACACCCTTGAAAAGTTTATTTTCCTATTTATTTTCACTCAACCCCTGAACAACATTTTCATCCATTAAATCAATATGTGAGTTTAACCATTTGTTAACTAAGACAATACCATCTCGAATTTTACATGTTCTCACAACAAATATTAACATCTTAATTGGCCAAATCAAGAAATAAATGAAGTACAAAGTTTAAAATCATTACAAATTCTTCCAACATTAAAGATTAATACTTCACACAACTTCCATCAAATACTTAATCACTTATCATTTTAAGGAAAAAGATAAATAAAACTACTCAGAATTCAAGAAGAAAACACAACCACACTTAAGTTTGAAAATATAAATCATGCAAACAAACAAGAAGTCTAAATTAAAACCAAATGTAATCACAAAGATAAAAATTTATCTCAAATCCTCTCCACCAAAGTTAGATTTACACTTATCTCAAATCCCCTCCATAAAATATCTTGAAGTTCCTTCGAATTCTCTTATTTCACTCACAATACAAACTAAAACTAAAGATAAAAAGAAAAGGTGGCCAGCAGCGATGGGCGGTGGCGACAACTTAGATGGATGATGGCTATAAAGTTGATGGGTGCCTGGCCTCCTCTCTTGGAAAACCTAAGTCTTTTATTATAAAAATCCAAGGGGTGCGTTGGTGTATCTTCATAAAGGTGTCTCCATTCAATGAATATTCTAAAAGTTGTCTACTTAAAAGCCAATTGAATGAATTTTCATGTCCATGGGCTATTTCCTACATTTTTATCAAGGATTTCTTCAAACACCATTCAAAAATCTGCTCAAATTAAATATATGCAGTAACTACTTTTAGCGCTTAAGCGCGGGGTACCTAGTGCTTAGACTCAGAGCCCTTTGACGCTTAGGTGCCAGACATGGGTGCTTAGGCACCCTAGTTCATTTTTGCACCTTTCTTCATTTTTGCACATTTCTTCATTTTTGCACGCTTAGGCGCCAGGTACCCTCTTTAACTCATTTTAGCATTCTTCATCCATTTGATTGTACCTGCAAGAATAACACACAAATATCCTTCATTAAAGTGAAATATCTCAAAAATATGTATAAAATTGTGTATAAAAACACTATATATTTTAGTTGTATCAATCAACATCACCAGTAAATGCACCCTATGAAGAAAGGAATGCTAACATTGACCCCTTTTGAATTTACCTAGGGTACCCAAAAATCTAGAAGTTGCATTGGCTCCCAATACACTACTTTTGGGCTCAAACCACACTAACACCTAAAATGATTAATTTAACAATGACAAACTATGATTTGTTCAACCATTGATAAAATGGTCATCACCTTGATTATATGGTCAACCCTGAATTCATGTGATCAATCCTAGACCTAATAGTCATCACAATGATTATTTTGGTCAATTCTGGACCTATTGGTCACCATATTCACCATTCAGATCAACCTTGGACTCAATAAACACGTCATAGATCATTTGGTCAATCCTATGACCAAATTGGTCAACTTTGGTCAACTAACTAATTGATACATCCAAAATATATAGTATTTTTATACACATTTTTATACTTACTTCTTAGATATTGCACTTTAATGAAAAGTATTTGTGTGTTTTTCATGTAGGTACAATCAAATCGATGGAAAATGCTAAAAGGAGTGAAAATGGGTCAAATTTGGAGCAAAAATGAAGAAAGGTGAAAAAATGAACCGGGCCGCCTAAGCGCCAGAGCATCCGCATTTAAGTGCCACGTACTTCGTGCTTAAGCACCAAAGTTAGTTACTTGAAGAAATATTAATTGGAGCAGAATTTTGAAGAGGTGTTTGGAGCAACCCTTGATAAAAATGTGTGAAATAGCCCATGGACACAAAATTTCATTCAATTAGCTATTGAGAAGAGAAATTCTAGAAGATTCATTGAATGGAAACACCTTTTTAAAGAGACACCAAGTCACCCCTTGGATTTTATAAGAAAACACTTAGATTTTTCAAAAGAAGTGGCTAGCAACCAACCACCAAAATTTACAACCGCCGCGCATCGCCACCGCCACCTCCGACCACCTTTATTTTATTTTATTTTATTTTGAGTGTTAGTTTGTATTGTGAGAGAAGGAAGAGAATTCAAAGGAATTTCAAGACATTTGGTGGAGAGAATTTGGGATAAGTGTTTATCTTTGTGTCTACACTTGGCTTTAATTTAGATTTCTTGTTTGTGTGCATGATTTCTACTTTTAAATTTAAGCTCATGTGTGGTTGATTTTCTCCATGGATTCCGAGTAGTTTTCTTTATCTTTTTTATTAAAATGATAAGTGATTAAATATTTAAAGGATGTTATGTGAAGTATTAGAATTCAATGTTGGAAGTAGTGATAATTCAAGACCTTGTACTTCATTTACTTCTTGATTTGTCTAATTAAGATGTTAATGCCTGTTATGTTAAAATTTGTTGTGGGAACATGTAAGATTCGATATGATTTTGTCTCAATCAACAAATGGTTGGAATCTCATATTGATTTCATGAATGAGAATGTAGTTCATGGGGTTGACTGTAAATAAATAGGGAAATATATTTTAAAGGGTGTAGAATTAGAGGACATTAGTAGAGTGTGACAAACTAAAGTCCCCAAATTAATTTATAGTTTTAAATTTTGATACGAGATGTTAGCCCCCAGGTGGAGGGAGATGAGGGAACTCTAAAGTGAGAGCTAGTATCTTCCCTACCTTGCCGGTCTTCAAGACTATTCAAACTATAGATTAACCAATGTTCTTTATAGCATCTCTAGTAAGGGAAAATAATATTATTGCTTCTATTTGGCACAAAACATTTAGTAAACTTCCACGACTGAATTTCTATGTTTATCATTGATTCATGATAAGGAAAAAGATATTTTACTTATATTTCCTTCATCAGTCTTAGTTTACTTAATTAGTTGCTTACTTTATTTTTAATTATCAAAAATTACAAAAAGAATCAAACTTTTAATCCTATTACAGCATCTTAAGTTTAATTAAGAATATATATTGTTAAGTATTTTGTTATCTAAAACTAATCCTTCCTGTGGGTTTGATATTGTGGGTTCGATATTCGGGAATTAATCAGAAAGTCTTATATTACTTGATAACGATACTTATATTTGCATAGTATCCCATATTGAAATATTATAAATATAATAACATACATTGCATTTTACATATTTATATATAGAAAGTCTGGATCAAGTTTTTGGTGTCGTTGCTGGGGAAAAAGAAAAATATTAGTAATTCGCAAAAAAAAAAAAAATTTCAGAAACAAGTTTTTCGATAAAAACAATTTTTAGTAAGTCTTATTTAAATTTTAAGATTTATTTTATGAATATTGTAGTATCACTTGTATATAAAGTTCTTGTTTGTGTGTTTTTTATTTTTTGCTTTATTTTATTTTTTATTATGTTATTATGTTTTATAGTAATGTATGTGTAGTTCAAGTTCCGTAAAACTTGTGCCTTATGATTCTGATTTAAAAAAAACTATTATAAAAATAAAAAAATTAAAAATTACTGCAAAATTTCAAGAAATGGCAAATCAAAATAATCAAAATGTTGAAGAGTTTAGACCTTTAAGAGATTATGCAAACCCTACGGTGGATGAACTTCATCGTAGTATTTAGCAACCCGTTGTAGTGGCTAATTCATTTGAGCTTAAACCTATTTTATCCAAATTGTATCAAATAATTAGTTTGGGGGAGCACCAATTGAAGATCAAAATTTACATCTTGCCAATTTTCTAGAATTGTATGCTACATTTAAATATGATGGTATATCAAGTGATGTTATAAGGCTTAGATTATTTCCTTTCTCACTCAGGGATAAGGCTAAGATATGGTTACATTTGTTATCATCTGGATCTATCAGAACTTGGATTGATTTAGCATAGAAATTACTTGCTAAATATTTTCTACCATCAAAGACTACAAAGCTTAGAAATGATATTACATCTTTCAGTCAGTTTGAAGGGGAATCTGTTTATGAAGCATGGAAGCGATTTAAAGAACTCTTAAGAAAGTGTCCACACCATGCTATACCAGATTGGTTAATAATTCAAACAATTTACAATGGATTAGCTAGATCTCATAGATCTATTATCGATGTCGCTGCTAGCAGTTCATTTATGTCAAAACCATTTAATGACGCTTATGCTTTAATAGAAGAGATGTCTACCAATAATTTTCAATGGCCTTTTGAGAGGGTAAATCTTAAGAAAGTAGCCAACGTTCATGAAACTCATGCTTTTGCCATGTTAGCATATCAAGTTGCTGCAATTTCAAGGAAGTTAGACCAATTTGGAATGAATTTTTCTCAACCAATATCTATGACTGCAGAGAATTCATTAGGCCAAATGGTAGATTCTCAAGCATCATTAGAAACTTTGAATGCCATAAATAACAAGCAAAATAACCCATATTCAAATTATTATAACCCAGGTTGGAAGAACCATCCCAATTTTAATTGGAAGAATACTAAGGGCTAAAAAAATCAGCAATGGGGGAACAATCAAGTAAACCCATAGAGAAACTAGAACAACCAAGGGAATAGTAATTATAGACCTACTTGTACTCTAGGTTTTAATAATAATTCACAATTTAAGGAGAAGAAGTTATCAATAGAAGAAGTGGTGTTACAAATGGGAAATTAGTCACAAAGTCAAGAAGCTATAATTAGAAATATTGTGAATCAACATGGACAAATAACTAATTCATTAAGAAATAGATCCCAAGGAACACTTTCTACTAATACATAAGTAAATCCAAAAGACCAGAATAAAGAGCAAGGTAAAAGCCATTCAACTTAGAAGAGGAAGAGAATTGGAAGGTAGAGTTAAAAAAGAAATCTAAAAAAGAAACTGAAGTGGAGAGAGAATAGATTGAAGAACCAAAAGAGGACATTTCGAAAGGTTTAGAAAGACATATTTCTCCATTTAATGTTGATTTGGAAAGACCACCACCACCATTTCCTCAGAGGCTTCGACAACAAACGTTGGATAAACAATTTTTAAATTTTTAAGAAATTTTTAAGAAGCTTACGAGTAATATTCCATTTGTTGAAGCCTTAGAAAAAATGCCAAGCTATGTGAAGTTTATAATGGATATTATTAACATAAAATAAATTTTGAAGATAATGAGACTGTTGCACTTAGTGAGGAGTGTTGTGCTATAATACAGAAGAAGCTTCCTTAAAGTGTAAAGATCCTAGTACCTTTACAATTCGTGTGCAATAGGAGATAGAGTTTATTGGAAAGCTTTATGTGATTTAGGAGAATGCATCAACCTTATGCCATTATAAAGATTTAAAAGATTGGGATTATGAGAAATAACCCCTACTACTGTAACTCTGTTGTTAGCAGATAGATTAATAATTTACCCTAAAGGAGTTACAGAAGATGTCTTAGTGAAAGTGGATCAATTTATCTTTCGCGTTATTTTATTGTGCTAGACATGGAGGAAGATAAAGAGATACCTATCATTTTGGGGAGACCTTTCCTAGACAATGGAAGTGTGGAATGATAGATGTGTAGAAAGGAGAATTAACTATGCACATCAATGATCAAACAGTTACATTTAATATTTCTAAATCAATGAAGTACCTTGCAAAAGCTAAAGATGATGAATGTTATAGAATGGATGAGGTAAGATATTTAAATGAATGTCATTTCAAAACAAATTATGAAGAGAAATCTGAAGTAAGAGATTTGGAACACGATGGGTTGGAACACGAGCAAGAAGAGGAATTGGATAAATATGAAGTTTTATATAAGGAAGATTCAAATTATGTTCGAGAAAGTTTTGAAGTTTTGGACACTACAGAGAAAGATACATCTTTTTGTCCATCAATTGAAAAACCTTCCAAGCTTGAGTTGAAGTTATTTCCTGAACATTTGAGGTAAACCTTTTTAGGTTATTCCTCTACATTACTTGTTATAATTTCCTCAAAATTAACTATAGAAGAAGAAGAGAGTTTGATGAAAATTTTAAAGAGTTATAAGAAAGCCTTTGGATGGACAATTGCTGATATAAAAGGAACCAATCCTTTAATTTGTATGCATAGAATTCATATGGAAGGTAACTGCAAACCTAGGGCTAATCCTCAAAGCAGATTGAATCTTACTATGGAAGAAGTTGTTAAGAAAGAAATTTTAAAGTGGTTAGATGCTGGAATTATCTACCCTATTTTAGATAGTGCATGGGTTATTCTAATTCACTGCATTCTTAAGAAATGAGAAGTGACTGTTAATTTGAATAAACATAATGATTTATTACCAATAATACTTACAGGATGACGAATATGCATTAATTATAAATAACTAAGTCTCACCACAAGGAAAGATCATTTCCAACTACCCTTTCTAGATCAAATGTTGGATAGACTGGCTGGGCATAAATACTTTTGTTTTTTGGATGAATATATTGGTTATCACAATATACAAATAGCTTCTGAAGATCAAGGGAAAATAAATTTTATTAGTCCTTATGGTACATTGGCTTTTAGAAGAATGCCCTTTCGTTTATGCAATGCACCTGCTACATTTTAAAGATGTATGATGGTTATTTTTTGTGATTTAATTGAAAAATGGATTGAGGTTTATATGGATGATTTTTCGGTGTTTTAAACTTCATTTGACTTATGTTTAGAACATATACAAAAGTTGTTAAGCACAGTGAAGAAATAAATTTAGTCCTTAATTGGGAAAAATGTCAATTTATGATAGGAGGAGGAATAGTTTAGGGACATCAAAAGTTTAGGGACATCAAATTTGTAGACCCTAAAAAAATTCAAGTAATTGCTAATTTACCTTACCCAACAAGTGTAATGGAAATTATGAGTTTTTTAGGACATGCTGGATTCTACAAGCGATATATTAAAAACTTTTCAAAAATTGCTAAGTCTCTATGCCATTTACTTGAAAAAGATGTAATTTTTAATTTTGATGAAGAGTATCTAAAAGCTTTTGAGTTTTTAAAAGAAAAGTTAGTGACTGCACCAATTAGTGTTGCACCAGATTGGGAAAAACCTTTTGAATTAATTTGTGATACTAGTGATTATGCTATTGGAGTTGTTTTATGAAAAAATTATGATAAGATTTTCAAAGTTATCTCATATGCTAGTAGAACTCTTAATGAAGCTCAAATTAACTATACAACAACAGAGAAAGAGTTATTAGTAATAGTATATACTTTCGATAAATTTAGATCATACTTGATTAGAACTAAATGTATTGTGCATACAGATCATTCTACTATTACATATTTAATGAAAAAAAAGGTTGCAAAACCTAGACTGATACGATGGGATCTTCTTTTGCAAGAATTTGATTTTGAAGTAGTAGATAAAAAAGGAGCTCAGAATGAAATTGCTGATCATCTATCCAAACTTAAATTGGAAAAACCACTCTATTTTGAAAAAGAGATTAATGAACATGTTCCAAATGAAAAATTGTTCAATATTAATGAGTGGCATGTTCCATGGTATGTAGACATTGTGAACTTCATTGTTAGTAATATTATACCATATGAAATGACATACCAACAAAAGAGGAAATTTTTATCTGAAGCTATACCTTATTTTTGGGATGACCCATTTTTATATAAATAAGGAAATGATTTTATTATTCGAAGATGTGTGCCTTTAGAAGAAACTTATGAAATTATTGTCGGCACTATTTTTGGTGTGGGGTTTACCCGTAAGAAGCTGTCGGTCATCGGAATTGAAATCCCATTGCCTGCTTCAGAAGGACTTTTTAAAATAATTTAGTTTTGAAAAAGATGAAGTCAA
>NW_018233552.1:0-870 GCF_001263595.1 Phalaenopsis equestris
TAAAAGAATTTTATGTAAATTTACATGGAATCAATGAAGGAGTTGTTTATGTGCTAGGAAGATGTATTACTTTCACTCCTGCATGGATCAATGAGTTATATATGAGAGAGAATGTTCCTGTCTGCCACTATTCCAATTTCGTCCCAACGAGAAACTAGATGAATGAAATTTACCAGTATTTGACGAACGAAACTGACGATTGAGAAATGCGAGAGTACGGGTATGTTAGTTTTTCTTCAACACTTTTGAATCCCGTCTCTAAACACTGGTACTTCTTCATTTCTACGTACTTCTTCATTTCTCTTCATTTCTACGAAACTGTTACAAAAAATGAAGGTTGGTAAAGTTTCTAAAGAAAGTGCCATTCTGAATTATTGTATCCAAAGGGGACTACCGATTGATATTGGATCTACAATTGTGAAGTCAGTTTTAGGCCTGATCGTTCACAGCTCAACTTATGGGCTTAGACACCCTCCCACAATTTTCTCATTTCGCACCCAGTCTCATGTACTGCTACCTTGGAAACCTTTGGACCCAACTGAAAGATTCCCATGATTTGAATATGAAAATGACATGGCTATGATAGTTTATCAATCTTCTCAAAATTCACTGCCAGTTCAACCGTTAGTTCCGGATAAGTCTTTGGTGATCGTGCGCCAAATCAAGAAATTGGAAAAGGAGGTACAAAACGTGATGAATGTAATTAATTATATCTCCGATTTACTTGATCATTTAGACTGGAGGATGAAAGAACATTTCAATCACTCTGGACATTTAGAAGATAGCTTGATACGACTGATGAGGAGGATTCAACTGAAGAATTTCCTTTCCGACCCTTCTACAACCTCTTCGTTCATGTGCAATTAATGG
>NW_018233552.1:1238-1745 GCF_001263595.1 Phalaenopsis equestris
ATGTTTATAAAGATTAAACGGATATCGTTTAGGCTTAGAATTGATCAAAATTGCAAAAATACAGAATTTGGACATAATCAATAGAGCCCGCCGACGGCGCCCTCGACCCCGCCAACGACGGGAATTTCCCGAAACTTAGGTTCAAAACATAATAGAGTGCGCCGACGGTGCCATCGACCCCGCCGTCGGTGAGATCCCAAAAATACGAGCTCGCAAAAAAACACCTTTAACCATGATTTTGACCAGTCAACCGCAATTATTCATCATCCCCTTCCTCCTAAAAATGCAATTTTTGACTTAGGGCTTGCGAGATCTTGGATTGGGAGGCAATTTCAAGGCTTTTTGACACCGGATTTGATCTTTTTTAGGTAAGAGTTTCACTCTAAGTTAAAAATATTTGATCTTCACCATGTATTTCTTCCACATTGAGGAAACCCAAAAATTTGAAAATGTGAAGAAAATCTTGGAAGAAATTCATGGATCTTAATGTTGAACTCTTTGAATTAC
>NW_018233552.1:5416-5677 GCF_001263595.1 Phalaenopsis equestris
CCCCGCCTTAGCCGCAGAATCAGTAACCAAACATAGGATTAGTCAATGTTCTTTATGCCTGGACCAAAGGGTAAAGAATAGGTATGCTCCTATGGCACAATATAAATTGAACTAATTCATTTTATCCATTCACTATAAGTTCTTGACAAGGAGAATGATGCTTTCTTATTTATTGAATATCACAATTAAACCTTACTTTCTATCATTAATTATTTACTAGTTATCTAAATTGTCTACTTATTTCAATTGCCTATTAGTGAC
>NW_018233553.1:0-13024 GCF_001263595.1 Phalaenopsis equestris
ATGAGATATATACAGATGAATCAAAGGCAGAAAGACAAAAAAAAAGCGACTCATTGGTATGCTCTAATAGGCAATGCTCACAACGAAGACGTGGGAGAAATGACAAAGAACAAGGGTATTATTGTGGATAAAACGGGGAAATAATAGAAATGTTGAAGGTCGGTGTTATAATTTACCCATCCCATCCCAGCTCAACTCCGCCATTTACAAATACTAGTTTTGTGAATGAAATTTTAAGAAAAGCAGCTTAACTGCAGGTTCTCAAACACATCATTACCTGTTTTACAAAATTAAAAGAGAGTGAAAGGTGATTGTAAAGTTGTGGTGGAGAGCAACTTCTTGAATAGTTACGATAAGAATTATAAATATATATTTATTCTAAAAAATCAGAGAACAAATTTTTATAACCACCACAATTTAACAGGTCAGGTTGAAAAAAGTTGCTTCTCGCTACATAATTTTTTATAAATTAACAAGAAAACATATACTCGAACAAAGCTGTGATGGCGGCCCGAAACTCCAAACAAGCGGTAAGCTGTTCCAAATAAACCCTAAGTCTCATACAATGTTGTGGTTTAAGAAATAAATTTTTCTAAATGTGTGTTATGATCTCCAAATCAAAAGAGATTTACTTGAGACAAACATGAACAAACTTTACTAAATCGTGTTTAACTCAATTTGGTTACAAGTAATTCAATAATTAAATAAACAACATTTATTAAAACCTATTTATATTAATATTTTATATTTTATTAAAAAATGCTAAAATTTGTTATTTTTTAAAACTTTAGAGCTAAATTTGAGTTGAATATGAATCACAAACAAGCAAGAAAAAATTGAAACATGTTAAACAAAAACAAACCATTCACAGGTCATTTCATAGGAGTCAATTTCAAACAAAAAAAAATTAAAAAAATTGAAAACAAACAAAGGCTCAACTCACTCAAATTTAACCGTTCACACCCTAGTGATATAACAGGTGTTTTGAAAAGCAAGGCACTTCCAAAAAAAAATTTAAATAAATAAATAACATTCCAATGAATCTAAAATGTAGTTATGCAGGAAAAAAAATTATTAATAGCTGTAAAAAAATCATATTTTAAAAAAATATCATTATGTATTGTAAAAAAAAAAATCAAACATCAAATTTCTAGTTGCTATCAAAACCTACGGAAATGATTGCAAGAAGCATCTCTCATCGTAAAAACTATTTTTTAAAAACAAATGATTTATAATCAAATAAAAATGAGGCAAAAATCTCAATCAAATTTAAATTCAAGGAAAAACTCATTGCTGAAAAAGGGCTACAATATCCAAAAATGAGATCATTGATGCAAAATATTTAAAAGCAATAATACTACAAAAGTAGCAGTGTACCGTTGCGTATAAGAAGCTCGCTACATAATTTTTTATAAATTAACAAGAAAACATATACTCGAACAAAGCTGTGATGGCGGCCCGAAACTCCAAACAAGCGGTAAGCTGTTCCAAATAAACCCTAAGTCTCATACAATGTTGTGGTTTAAGAAATAAATTTTTCTAAATGTGTGTTATGATCTCCAAATCAAAAGAGATTTACTTGAGACAAACATGAACAAACTTTACTAAATCGTGTTTAACTCAATTTGGTTACAAGTAATTCAATAATTAAATAAACAACATTTATTAAAACCTATTTATATTAATATTTTATATTTTATTAAAAAATGCTAAAATTTGTTATTTTTTAAAACTTTAGAGCTAAATTTGAGTTGAATATGAATCACAAACAAGCAAAAAAAAAATGAAACATGTTGAGCACGAGCAAATCATTCACAGGTCATTTCATACGAGTCAATTTTAAACAAAAAAAATTTTAAAAAATTGAAAACAAACTATCACTCAACTCACTCAAATTTAACCGTTTACACCCTAGTAATA
The DNA here is from genome assembly GCF_001263595.1 of Phalaenopsis equestris. Taxonomy (NCBI): domain Eukaryota; kingdom Viridiplantae; phylum Streptophyta; class Magnoliopsida; order Asparagales; family Orchidaceae; genus Phalaenopsis; species Phalaenopsis equestris. The sequence goes on from NW_018233553.1 coordinate 1,921, forward strand.
TGACAGGTATTTTGAAAAGCAAGGCACTTCCAAAAAAAAAAAAAAATTTAATAAAAAACATTCCAATGAATCTAAAATGTAGTTATGTAGGAAAAAAATTTATTAATAGTTGTAAAGAAATATATATTTTTTTTAAATATCATTATGTATTATAAAATAAAAAAAAATCAAACATCAAATTTCTAGTTGCTATCAAAACCTACGGAAATGATTGCAAGAAGCATCTCTCATCGTAAAAACTATTTTTTAAAAACAAATGATTTATAATCAAATAAAAATGAGGCAAAAATCTCAATCAAATTTAAATTCAAGGAAAAACTCATTGCTGAAAAAGGGCTACAATATCCAAAAATGAGATCATCGATGCAAAATGTTTAAAAGCAATAATGCTACAAAAGTAGTAGTGTACCGTTGCGTATAAGAAGGTCAAAGCTCAAACCTCTTGAGCGATTCTGCTTGGGAGAGAAGATATAGAGATGCAGGCATTATCTAAAGCTGGTTCAAGCCCAAGATCTATCAGTCAGTCTTTCTCCAGCCTTGCTATGTACTGGTCATAGAACTTCCCTGCTTTTTCAAGATCTCCAAGCTCAGTGTAGCAGTCTGCTATTGCTCCATAGGCCTCGGTTATGCCGGAGTTTTCGCCAACCTTGCTGGCTATTTCGAGAACTTTGGAGTGATATTTTATGGCTTCTTTGTACTTGCCTTGCCTCTGCAGAGATGCCCCTGCATGACAAAATAATTAGCATGATCATGAACGAGTTTACAAATTGGTCAAATCAGTTGTAACTGAAAACTGAAATTCATAAAATGAAACCAATCAAAATTTTGATAAAATCAAACTGGCTGGACCTAAATAAATTTGGTTTCAACGGTTCACTTGTGGACAAATCGAAATTTAATTGTTAGTTGGAATTGGGTTACCAACAAACAAAAAATTACATATCTTACATATATCATATCGATTTACTTTTATGAATTATTCATTTAATTTTTTATTTTTTGTTTTTTTGGTGTGTTCAATTAAAAGCCGAATATTAAAGTCTTAAGAATCAATAAACAAAATGCATTTTTGAAACCGAATTGAAGCAACCAAATTTCTTCGGTTTGGTTTGATTTTTCCGTTTTTACCAAATAATGCACTTCTAATCGTGGAAAGCTCAGTGCATCAAATATCAGGGAAAGCTCTTTATATTTGGTGCAGTAAATATCTGCCTGTAGGCTCTAGATTGTGTATTCAATTCCAAACTCTATAATGGTTGAAAAAGTTCCAATTTAACTGATTTTTTTTTATTATTGGCATCTTTGTATGAAAGAAGAGATTGAAAGTGCAAAAATACTTGAGAACAGCATCTCCATTTGAATCTAGAAACAGAAAAAATACGATGGAAAAGAAAACTTGAAATATTATATTGTTTTTCCAGAAACTTATATCATATTACTACATTTAAGAGAAAAAAAATGATATTATTAGACACTGAGTACTACATCAGTGTATGATTTAAATAAGGGGCATTTACATATATACCACATAATTCTTATAAAATTACATATCTAACACCTAAACTATTATTTTTACATTTGTAACACGGTAATAATATCATTTTTAATAATAATTAAGTTATAATAATAATAATAATAACAATAATTACTTGGTTACGACATGTTTTTGCAGATGTCGTCTGTGTCAAGACCCGGCCAGGGACTAGTAATTAACCAGGACGGAAATGGGCAATCAGATGATGGGAACTAATTTACCTTGTTACTAGTTGTCTGCTTTATTCATAAACATTTTTATTCTATCACTCATCTTTTAATCACTTAATTAATCGAAAAAGCTAGTTTAAAGTAATAATGACCTAGACAAGCCAATAAATACTCATATTCCCAAACTACAATAATACAAAAAATAAAATAAAATGCATGTCAATTAAACGTTTAATAAATAAGATTAACATTCATATATTATCAATGAATCTTACTATATCAATAATATATCAATATCGTTTTATATCTGTAAAATCGTGACAAGAGCATCGTCTAAGAAAATGTATCAGTTAATATATTTCAATATCAATATCATTTTTCATTTATGTGCACGGGTACCTCAGTGTTCCCCTACTAGTACCTTAAAAGAGTGATTCCATCATAATCAATTATGCACATACAAACATACAATAAAAATATCACTTCTTTAATAATAAAAATTTCATTTTCATTTGCATAGTTATCAATATACTTGTGCAAGATTTAATATCTACGATAATTTAAACGAATCTGAGTACATAGGTCATTTATACAATACGAGCAAAATTCAATACAACAATAAGTTATCACTATGCAGTGTTATAAAAGTAACAAAAAATGCATTTGGAATAAAATATTAAAATATTAAAAGAATATGAGTGCTCATCTTGATGTTGATTAATTTGTTATTTGATTTGTGACTCTTCTAAAATTGGAAGCCTAAATATTGGTGCTCATATTACAAAATTTAATTTAATTTATTTATTATTTAAATTAATTGTTTAAAATATATTATTTAATTATTAATTTCTATTATTTTACTTTATGAAATCATAATTAGCTTTATTTTGCTATAATATAAACCCAAACTCTCCTTATTGATGTTTGCTCAGGTCAATCTTCTTCTAGGATTTCGCCTCATGACGATTTTATCGGGTTTAGCTTCAGTTATACGCCTTGAGCAAGTTTGAATGGGTCAATCTTCCTCCTTTCTGCTCGCACACTTCACCTTCATCTTTCCCCTCTAAAGCTGAAGTTATACGCCTTGAGCACGCACGCACGCACACACACACAAATATATATTTGAAAAAAACCCAAGGGCTAATATATTAAAGAGAAAAGATATAGATAGGTTGTATGAGTGGGCCTAAACAATAGACACCCAACCCACACGGTACAACACATACAAAAAAGTCAAAAAGGATATAAATAAATAAAACTCAAAACCACCAGGACGCAGAAAAAGTAAGAATCATCCCAATTTAGTCATACCCTTGCCTCTAGTTCTCGGAAGGGATCCAACTAACAAATTGATAAGGCACGTACCATTACCCGAAGTAACCAAAGTATTATCCATAAAATTCCTGAGCTCAAGTAGATATCCACTCTTCTTCTTCCTCTTGTAAGTGTAAACTTGTCATTCCTCCTCCGAAGAATCAGTCTGATGAGATGGTAGAGTTGTAGCAGAAGGAATACCAATCGTAGTACCCACTATAGGTTCTAGTATATGTGAAGTATGAGTTAACTCTACACCGAATACTTCCTGAAGATATGAGCTACGAGGTTCTCCTGATTATCAGTCTGAACACTATCCTTTGTAGATAATAGTCTTTCAGTATTGCTTTCTATGGGGTTTGAAGGTGCCAATGTCACATCAATCGCAGTAACAGTAACAACAGTGTCGGGGGGGTTCCACATAGGCAACGGGCACCTCCTGTTTGGTAGTATCTTCCCCAAGTGGAACTAAAATGTCCAGAGCAGTGGGGTTAGCCCCACCCTTATTCACTTGAACCTTAGATTTCAAATTACGATGGAACTTGTGGCATTTATTAAGGATATGCCAAAACATCATACAGTGAGTACAATATGCAGGACTGTATAAAAACCTTATCATTTCTCTCGGTCAAGCCTTATCCATGAGAAAACTTCGTCTTCCTCCACCCCCAACTCATCCCGTCTTCTCCTCTGCACGATGTTTTCTTCAATGATTGGCACGATCGAAGCGCTTACCTGAAGACACACAACTCGCTCATTCCTCCTCTGTGTGTGATACCCGGCTCGTCTCCTTCGCACGGGGCTCTTTCCTTCCCTTTGATCGGTCGCACGACACCAACACCAACTTCTCCTCAGTTGCTCGAGACTAATACCGAGAACTCTTGCCTACCTTCTACTCGACAACGTCCCCTCCTGCACCTGATCATGATATCACTTCCCTCGTCTCTACATGTAAATAAATCTCGCCTTGTCGCATTATTTTTATAAATCAAGCTTGACTTCTAGGCTCTGCCCCCTCACTTCCTCTCCCATTTGTTTATTGTTCTCCCCTTATTGATTCATCTCATGTAGGAGACTTGATTCCTCTCCAACTAAATGAAACGAGATTTTACCATTTTCCCCACGTAAAAAAATTTCTTCCTCGAAATTCATAATCAAACCTCAAGTTATTGTTCATTAAGTAGGTAAATATTAGCTATCCATGAAACTAGGAATCATTTACTGAGATAAAAAAGCAATCACTATAAAGATAAAGACTCGATACAAGATGACTGAATTATATTTCGGATAACAAAGTTACTGAAACAAGAAAGTATGTTAGGAAAATACCCTTATGTATGAAAATGCTAAACTCATCAGGCTTAATCAACATCAACAGCAGTAGGTTCGTTAGGCTCACTATTAGTAAGAGAATATATCCAAGGTCGAACAAGTTATCTTGGTTGACCTTGGGTAGGAGCTGAAGCTATAGACTCAATTATTTTCTGCTCACTTGCAACCTTCTGTGAAGGAGCTCCACATGATTTATAATCTTCTGCACTCTTTTGGTCAAGAGATGGATAATACCGTGCTATATGACAAGGTTGACGACACCAATAACAAGTGTATTTACCTTATGTTGTCGTCTGCATTTAGCACAAGTGACTACATCACCTTAAGTCGTCCTTTGCTAACCCCACCCAAATTATTCTTGGACTTCTTCCCATTAGATCACTCTGATTGATCCACATGTCCTCCTTCATCAATACTCTTCCTTTTGTGTGCCTGCTTGTGCTTCTGAGTAAACTGATAACTGATCTCCACTCTTTTAGCTTGTTCCACTAATATCAATTATTCATTGATTGTCAGAGGCACCAATAGTTATCTGATCAAATCCTTTAATCCTGAAAGAAATTTATAACATTTTTCTTCTGCAGTAGTGATCAACTGTGATATATACCTTATCAACGCAGTGAATTCTGATTCATGCTTTGTGGCTCTCTTCATTCCTTACCTCAGCTTGATGAGCATGTCCTTCATTTGTCTTCAAACGAATAGAAATATAAACCACTCTTTGAATAACTCTACGAATTTCTCTCAACTGACCATTATATTGGGTATGTCCCCTAGCTAGTCCTAGTATTGCCTACGCCACTACCTTTCAACTTCGTCATCCAACACAAAAGTATCTAAAGACACCCTTCTTTCATCCGGACAAACCATACTATCTAATATCTTCTCTATCCTCATTAGTCAATTATCTGCTTCAATTGGGTTATCGGTTATCAGTTCCATTGAACAAAGATGGACATAAATTTTGAAATATCTTCATGAACTTACCCACGGTGAGTGTGCACTTCCGTTGAGTTATGATCTGAACTCCTAAGTCAGACGAGTCATCGTCTCCATCATGTGTGTCAGAACATCCAAACTCACATTTATAGTAGGTTATACTTTTTCGTTTTCTAGCAGATTCTCTTATTCTATAATTTTGGGTGTATCATTATGTATAAATAGATACAACTATTAATTTAACATATTTTTAACTTTTTTATTATTAAAAAGATTTTATAATTACTCTATTGGCTCTTTCATCAAAATTTCATTAATTAATCATAAAACTTGCACTCTGATATTAGTTTTGTCACAGCCTGACCTAGGGCTTGCAATTAACCAAAGTGGGAACAAACGTTCATATGATGAAAAATATGTTTTCTAGATTCATTTAGTATTTAACAAATAAAAGAACTATTAATCAAATTAAATTAAAGCAGTATAATTAAATTTACCTTGTTACTGATTGTTTAGATCTTCAATAAACATTATCCTTTTTATCACTTTTAATCACTTAATTAATCTGAAAAATTATTTTAAAATAACAATGAGCTAAATAAGTGAATACTCATATTCCTAAACTATAGTAATACAAAAAAAAAAAAAGAAAACAAAATACATGTCAAATAAACTTTTAATAAATCAAATTAACATTTGAGATATTATCAACGAATCTTAATATAACAATTGCATATCAATATGATTTTATACTTGTATAGCTATCACAGGAGCATCGTCTAAAAAAATGTACCCGTTAAGATACTTCAATATCAATATCATTTTTAATTTACATGCACAAGTACATTAATATTCCCTCATTAGCACCATAATGACGTGACTTGATTATAGTCAACCATGCATATACAAACATACAAAAATTATTATTTTCTTAATAATAAATATTTCATTTTCATTTGCATAATAGTCAATATACTTGTACAAGATTCAATATCTACGATTATTTAAGCGAAGGTGAACACACAAGTCATTCTTACAACATGAATAAAATTTAATAGAACCATAAATCATAGATATGCAATGATATAACAGTAACAAGAAATGCATTTACTCGAGAAGAAAAAAAACGTTACAATATCAAAAAAAGTACTCATCCTGATGTCCATTAAATTGTTTTGTCGCCAACTCTTTTAGAATTGGAAGACTAAACATGAATATTTATATTACAAAATTTTAACTAGCTATTAAATTTACATTATTTTACTTTATAAAATCCTAATTAAATTCATTAATAAATTTATAATATAAACCTAAACTTATATTTACTGAAGTTTGAACAGGCTAATCTTTCGTGTTCTGCTTGCACACTTCATCCTCATCTATTCACCTCCAAATCTAAAGTTATACACCTTGAGTTTAATTCAACATAATTTACGCGCTCATAATACACACACACACACACACACACATATAATGTGTGCTAGATAATTCATGTTGGTAGAGTAACAGATTATCGCCTTAACATTGTATGAGGATTCAATACACACTCAGATAAAAAAAAACTCGGATAAAAAAAAAATAATTAGCAGACTTCAAAACTTTTTGTAGAAAATCAGGTAAAGGAAAAAACTATGGAGTCTGGCCCAATTGAGATCCAGTATAACTTGGTGATTACAGTTACAACCTCTAGTCCCACAGGCGGGAAAATATTATACAATCCCTCGAGTTACAATGACTGTACGCGAACAAACTTGTCGCAAGGAATGGGAGATGACCAATGGTGATAGAGGGCGGATGATGTGGGTGAGCTACGATGGTTGAAAGAGATCGATAGCTGCAGGAGTGATGTTGAACTTCAGCTACTTCTCCAAGCTTCAATCTCCTTCAGGCTTCAAACTCTCTCCCTGCCTTATTAAAGAGAGGGCAAGACTCTATTTATAGAGCGCTGATTGAAATTAATTAAGGAATCTAAACCACTATGATTGGATAGCCTGGTAAGATTCCCGCGATCAGATACTTTTTGATGGACATTTGAGTACCATAACGATGTCGGAATTGAGCGATCTTGAGTTCATTAGATTCATCTTGTCAAGACGCTCGATTCGACTTAGAGTTCGCCATATTTGACATCCGTTTAACCTTCCAAATATGCCTGAAAATTTTTCACAAGTGGTTTAATGACTTAATTTAGGCTTGATTTAGCTAGGATTGGATCGATTTTGGTACTGTTGAGCCCGTCTCATTGAACTAGTCAATTTGGCTGTAATTTTACTAAAATTAGAGCTCTGGATGACTCAATCAAAGTTTGAAAATTTATTGTTCAAAAAATTGAAAAGATACTTATGATCTAGAGTATATAGGTGGGTTAGGCCAGTTTTGACTGATTTGAAATATCTCTTTGGAAAGTGGCTTAATAATGGGCAAGTGGCCAGAAATTATTATAGGTGGTTAACTTAGGATGTCTACTTATGATCTAGAGTATACGGGTGGGTTTGGATGGTTTACAATTGTCTTTAGGGTTAAGGAAGAAGACTAGGTTTTAATATGCTCTTGCTTGATCAAGAGCTATGAAGAGGTGTTTGGAATGGTTGTGATGCTTTAGTTGTTAGTTTGTTGATATTATAAGAAGCTTAGGACATGGATTGAGTGGTGAAGAGTTTAAGAGAGTTTTATGAAGGATTAATGAATAACATAAAAGAAAAGCAAAGAAAATATCATTAAAGAAAATGCAACACTTGAAGCGCCAAGCACCAAGCAACAAGAGAGAAAGTTCACACTCAAATATATCATTCAACAACTTATCCAAAGAATTACATATCAGTCCTTTTTATAGATATTGCAATAATACAAAGTCAATAAAAAGATGAGAAACTTTTTAAGATGGTGGGTGACGATTAATAAATGAAGGTGCTAGACACCTTCCTAATTTATTATTTTTTTTCTTTTTATGACAACCATAAAAGACTCCAAATTTGAAAATTCATACATTCTAGAAACTGAAATTGAAATATAAATAATTAAATACAAATTCAAATATTTCTTCTTGATATGGCTCTTGTGATGGGCCTTGAATAGGCTCTTAATTGGGCACTTTCTTAGGCTCTCACTTGGGAACTTGTAAGTGGACATTTGACTTCATTTCAATGATGTGCTATATCAACTCCCTTTGTTTCAATTGAACTCTTCTCCGTAAATTTAAGAATTCTTGTACTAATTGTGGCTGAGTCTCCAAATTAGCGCGGATCAACCATGTGTCTTCAATGGGTGACTTATTCTTCCACGAACTAGAAAACGATGCTCAGCAGCTCATTCAAGGGGTGCTTCATCAGTGATGATACCTTCAACTTCAAGAAAAGAAGGATTTTGCACCTGAGGAACAATATCTTCTACTAAGGATTTAGTTTGAACAGGTGGAGGTTTTCTAACTCCTTCATATGATAAAATATTTTCAATATTAATAACAGGATGGATTAGCATATCAACAGACAAATCAAGGTGATAAACATTAGTTCCAATTTTTCTAAGAATTTTAAAGGGGACACAATCTCTCACATGTAATTTCTTAAGCTTAGTGGTGTGATACCACTCAGGATGCGAATCAAACATAGTCTCCTTCTTTAAATTCACATGTTGATCTAATATGATTTGCCTTAGAAGCATACTTGTCATAATTAAAGTAATTTGCTTTCTTATGGTATCATGGATGGTTTGAAAATCTTTGGCAAATGAAAATGCAAAATCAGAGAATGCATGAGGTGGGATATCGGCTATATCAATGGGTCGTTTGAGATTTTGGCCATAAACAATTTCAAAAATGGTGAAGTCTGGGTGAAGTCTTGTTTTTCCTAAAAATAGTACTATTATATGCAAAATCAAATGTGGGTGGATGCAAGTACCAATTTCCTAAACTTTTTCCTACAAGGCATCTTAAAAAATTTCCTATTGTTCAATTAACTACCTCAATTTGTCCATTTCTTTGAGGACGAAAGGCGAATGAGAATTTTAATTTCGTACCTAATAACTTCCAAAGAGTTTTCCCAAAATATGAAACAAATCAAACATCACTATCCGACATAATAGTTAAAGGTAGATCACATAGATGTACAATTTCCTTAAAGAATAATCTAGCAAAGAATCATCATTGGTTTTAGAGCATGACATGAAATGGGCCATCTTTGAGAAGCAATCAAGCATGACAAATATGTTATCATGTCCTTGAGCTGTGCAGGGTAATCCTAAGATAAAATCCATGGAGAGATTTTCCCAAGGCCTATAGGGTACTGATAATGCAATATGTTGACCAGATTTTGTTTGATGGCTTTTGCTTGTTTAAAGGTCAAACATTAGGCTACTAATTTTTTAACATCTCTCTTAATTGAAGGCCAAAAAAATCAACATCCTATTAAACATATGGTTTTATCTTTTCCAAAGAGTCCAGCTATTCCTCCATAATGAAGCTCAAAGATTAAAAATTATGTAAGTAAAGTTATAGGAATACAAAGTTGTTTTATCTTATATAGATATCCACTGGTAATAAAGAATACTTGTTGAAGAGACAAATGTTTATCTATGTTTTCCATATAAATTAGATTAAAGTCAGAACACATAAAGTACTCATCTTTGATTCAATCAAATCCTGGAATTTTTAGTTCTAGAGAGATTATAGTTAAAATTACAATAGATAAGGCATCAAGAAGTTTATTTTCAATTCCAGGTTTATGCTTGAAAACAAATGAATAATCTTGCAGGAATGTAACCCATTTAGCATGTCTATGGCTTAGCTTTCATTGATTATTAATGAATTTGAGGGCATAATAATCTGAGTTAAGAATGTTCCCTTTATGTAAGGGAGAGATAATAATGTCTGTGACTTAAAAGATTGAATGGCAACATAAAATTCCCTATCATATGTCAAATATCATTGTTTAGCCTCATTCAATTTCTCGCCAAAGAAAGCCAATGGGTGATTTTGTTGACTAAAGATTCCACTAATTCCAATGCCAGAAGCATCACAAGTTAGCTCAAAAGCTTTAAGAAAATCAGGTAGCCTAAGCATAGGGGTAGAGGTTATTAAAACATTAACTTGATGTGATGTTTTTTTTTTTTTTTGGGTTGCATAAGTCCAATGAAATTTCTCTAGTTTCAAAATATCAGTTATTGAGGCAACAGAACTGTATTAAAGCCTTGGAGGAATCTTCTATAAAAAGTAGCTAGGCCATGAAAACTAGGCACATCAGTAAAATTCTCAGATGAGGGCCCGCCTATGATTGCCTGAACTTTGGAAGGGCCAGGCTTGATTCCAACAATGGAAACAGTAAATCCTAAGAAAATCACCTCAATTTGTTAGAAAAAGCACTTATTCAAGTTGATATGTGATTGTTCTCTCCTGAGGGTTTCAAATACTCGCCGAAGGTGTTCTAAATGGTCTATCTCACTTGGGCTAAAAATGAAGATATCATCAAAATAGACAACTAAAAACTTTCCTATACAAGGTTTTAGAACAGTGTTCATTAATCTCATAAATGTAGTTGGAACTTTTAAAAGTCCAAAGGGCATCACCAACCATTCATAAAGACCATTGGGGGTATTAAAAACAATTTTTCACTCATCTCCCTATTGAATCCAAAATTGCCCCTAAGATTAAAGCCAACATGTCATCGAGCTAAAGAATGTGAAATTTATACTTAATAGTGATCCTATTATGATCTGACTATCAAGAAACATCCTCCATGTGTCATCTTTCTTTGGGGTGAGTAATGCTTGAACCGCACAAGGACTAAGGGTCCGTTTGGGGCAGCTTATAAGTGCGGGCGGC
>NW_018233553.1:13102-55472 GCF_001263595.1 Phalaenopsis equestris
GATAAGCAGCTTATCCTGAAACGCACAAGCTGCCCCAAACGGACCCTAAGACTTTCTTGAATAAATCCTTTCTTAAGTAAGTCCTCAACCTGTCTCTTTCATTCAATAAGGTTGGGGAGTTGTGAACCAAGGATTGAGTCAATGACGTGTTGATTGGACCTAAGGGGGGGGTAACCTATCAGGTAATTCATTAGGTGCAACATCACTAAATTCAGAAAGAAGAGTTGAGACCACAAAAGGTAAGTGAGTTTCATTAGATTCAAAGATTACTTCTTTCACATGCAATAAATGTAGGAGGGGCATATCAGAAAACTCTTTTTTACTATTCCAAATCCAACAATTTTTATTTTTAGAGTCGCTAGAGCAGGCGAGGTGTTGGAATCAAGATCAGAAATGGTAATGTTGTCCATAACAATAAGATTTGTCTATAATCATTAATTGGAGCTTAACACCTTTCTTAAGAGTGGGTTTAGGTTGTAGATCAGAATTAGTTTTATGAGGTGCTATGGTGGGTACATTTTCTAAAGGTTTGACAAGAATAAGCTTAATATTATTATTATTATGTTTAAAAACATAAGTATTTTCTTTATCATAGTGGCTTACATTCAAGTCATACAGCCAAGGTCTATCAAATAAGATGCGACCAATATCCATGGGAAGGACATCGCACCATATTTGATCTTCATAACTACCAATCTTTATAAAAATGAGACACCTAGTTGTGATGGTAGAGATGTATGATTGACCCAACAAACATGACAAGGTTAAGGATGTGGTTCAATCTTAAGACTTGCCCTAGTAATGACATGGGTTGAGATGGCATTCATTGTAATTCCTCCATCAATAACTAACCTACATCTTCTCTCATTACAAACAACATGCATACTGAAAATATTCTTTCTTCTCTAATCCTTAGTTTAATGTTTTGTAATAGTTAAGCATCTCATTACAATTATTGGAGGGTCATTAAATAATTATATGTCATCCTCAGAAAGAGATGTGTCATCATAAACTTCTTCCATGTCATCATCAATAGGATTTGCAATTTTGTCCATGAAAAGAATTTGGGTTTTACATTGTTTTGCATATGACCTTTTTGTGGCATTTAAAATACATGATATCTTTATTATTTCTTAAGCTCCCATCAATAAGAGTTTTAGGATGTTAGGTTTGACTACTATGATGAGTGGATCTAACAATAGGTTTATGTAAAGAAGTTTGGGTTTTTTCCTTTTAATTTTTAAAGAGAGGTGGATTTCCTTCTATTTTCTACTAACAAAGCATAATGGAAGGCCTCTTCTAGGGTATAGGTGTCAAATAAATCAACTTCATTTTTAATGTCCACCTTAAGACCAATGACAAATTTATTAGCCAATTGTCAATCATTGTCAATGTAGTCAATCCTGACAATCAGGTCTTCAAATGTGTTCAAGTATTCAGACACAGGAAAACTACCTTGTCTTAAAGTCAATAATTGCCCATATAATTTTTTATCATGATGTTTAGGACAATATTTAGTTCTTAACATCTCCTTCATTTAAATCAAAGTGAGAGTGTTCCTTCTTAACCTCCACTCCTTATCTAATGTATTATTCCACAAACTTTTGGTATGACCAGTCAAACTCATTTTGACAAACGCAACTTTTTTATAATCATTATGTCAACCAAAAAGATCATCCATTTGGATTAACCAATCTAAGAACTTATTAGGATCATGGGTTCCATCATAGGATGGTGCTTCAACTTTAATTATCCTAGAGAGGTCATTAAAGTCATCATTATTCCATAAAGATGATAGCTTCTACCTCCATTCCTAAGAATAAGTTGCCTTCTATGAATTTGGTCGTCTCTTAGCTCTAAGTATGAATCATTTTCTTTTAACGGTGTAAAATGAATTTGGGCAGACGGTGTAGCAAGGGGTTTAGTATTTTGAAGAAGACTTAGGACTATTTGCATCTGATCTTTTAAATCTTGCATTTAATTGTTAGTCCTTTCAAATAATTCTCTATTCTTAGTATCACTTTCATGAATCCTGAGATCTAACGAATCAACCATTTGAATTAAATTTTTAATTTGATCTTAAGAAACTAATTTCGATGCCATGATGCTTTTTTTTTTCTTGTGAAGAGAGATGAAAGGGAAAAGACTATAGATGAGAGAGAGCAAAAATAAAATATATATGCAAAATAAAGTGAATCTTCATCTACAAGAACTTTCAGGTGATAAGGGGGGTACAAATACCACTTACGTCCCAAGCTCTCATCAGGTAGTTTATACATTTTTGACAAAATCCTTTTTAGCCTCAAATACATTACCTTTTATACACAAACTCTCGTAAAAGAAATTTTAAATGCAATTTGTGTTGAATCTAAAACCTCAAGTCCTTGACATGGCAAAGTTCTTCAAATATAATGAGCAACTACTTTATCATAAAAAGTTAAAACAAAAAGTAAAGCAGAAAACTTAATATTTTGATCGCATCATGGTAAGGTTGTATTTCCTTTAAGTGGAGCACTCCCTTAACAAAGTTTTCAACCAAGAAAAAAAAGTTTAGGGATAGGTTCACACAAGGGATGTAAGTCAGGCTTTATAGTGGAGTTCACTAATTAGACTTCGTGCTTACACCATAGTTTTGCAAGAAATATACTAGATGTCCGAGCTATTAAAAGAAAATAAATCTATCATTAGAAGAAATTCACTAAGCTCTACCTTCTCTTGAAGTAACTCATAAGCTTGTAGAGACAAGTCCACCACAAAGAATTTCTTCTTCGATGTCCAGAAGCTCTAACCAAATCAGCTCCTTCCCAGATTCGTTTTGATACCAAATATGATAGAGGTGCATGGCCTTTTGATAAGATAAAGCACTAAAATTTGTTATTGATTGATTTTAAGTCTAAAAATGTGATGTGGAGGTTTTGGTATAATGTTAAAAGATTTAAGAGGGAATGACGGCTAAAATACCATTGCTAGTATGGATAACGCTGGTTTGAGCTTATTCGAAATATCTCTTTGGAAAAGTGGGTAAGTGGCTAGAAATTATTATTGATGGTTAACTTAGGATGTCTACTTATGATCTGGAGTAGATGGGTGGGTTTGGATGGGTTTATAATGGTGTCTAGAGTTAAGGGATAAGGCTGTATCTTAATATGCTCTTGATTGGTCAAGAACTATGAAGAGGAGTTTGGAATGGTTGTGAGGGTGGTTTGGTTATTGGTTTGTTGATATTATAAGAAACTTAGGATGTGGATGAAGGGTGGTGAAGAGTTTAAGAGTAAGTTTAATTGAGGATTAATGAATAACATAAAAGAAAAGCAAAGATAAATACCTAAGCTCACCAAAGAAAATAGAACACTTGAAGCCACAAAGCACCAAGCAACAAGAGAGAGTTCTCACTCAAATATTTCATTCAACAACTGATCCAAATAATTATATATCAACCCTATTTATAAAGATTAAAATGATAAAATTTCAATAAAAGGGGGAAGTACTTTTGAAGGGTGGTAGGTGGCTATTAATGAAGAAAAATGCTATGCCAGCAACCTTCCTAATTTTTTTTTTTTTTTTTGTGCGGCCATTAAAGCCTCAAAATTTGAAAATTCAAACATCTAGAAACTAAAATTAAAATTTAAATGATAAAATACAAATTCAAATATTTATTCTTGATATGGCTATTGTGATGGGCCTTGAATGTGCTCTTAATTAGGCACTTGACCTCATGCTTGGGCTCTTGTAAGTGAACCTTTGGCTTCATTTTGATGATGTGTTGCATCACCAGTGTTTGTTGGTCTTTATGACTTTTAATGAGATGTTTGTAGATGATGATAGTATAGTGCTTTGAACTTCTTTGACGTTTCTTTTGCATTTCCTTCTGAGTTGTGGTTACTCAATTTTTGGGATTATGTCGCCCCAACATATGGGTTGTCGTTCTCCAATTTCAAAGGTGCATATTGTTGTCAACCTCTAAACTTCTGCCTTTTGAGGCTCTTTGGCTTCTCAAGCATGCGAAAGTCAGTAATCAAAGTAAGCACATGCACATTATATAAAAAAAGAATTGTGTAACTTTTGAGGCCCGTGAATTTTGAGGTTTGTGCCCTCATAGGCTTGTATTTTTTTAGGCTTGTATTTTTTGAGACTTATGTCTTCTAGGAGTTTGAAATGCGTTGATATCTTCTGAAACTCGTAGCCTTCTGATGGTTTTGATGTACATGTGTATTCTATGGACTTCGATGTATCTGTACCTTCTCAGACTTGTGGCCTTATGAGTTCTTAGATGCACCTGTGCCTTCTGAGTTCTTAGATGTATCTATAACTTTTGAGACTTTTATCCTTCTGAGTTCTTTGATTAGAGACTCTGTCAACCACTTGCTCTTGTGGAGTCTTTCTAATTAGGATCATATCCACTACTAGCTTCCCATCGAGACTTGCCTCTTGAGATTGTCTTCCAGTGGTACCGTATCTTCCAGATGCAGCTTCTCATCGAATCTTACCTCTTGGGCTCGACTTCCACAGTACCGTATCTTCCAATAGAGTTTTACCTCCTGAGCTCGACTTCTAGGGACACGGTAGTTTCTCATCGAGACTTGCCTTCCAAGCTTGTCTTCAATGAACATATTTGCTTTCCATTGAGCCTTGTCTCTTGGCAAGACTTCCAGGGTATCGTATCTTCTCATCGAGTCTTGCCACTTGGTCTTGACTTTCAGGGGTATCGTATCTTCCCATCGAGAATTGCCTCTTGGGCTCGACTTTCAAGGGCACGGTTGTTTTCTATCAAAACTTTCCTCCCGGGCTTGTCTTCTAGGAGCACTGTAGCTTCCCATCAAGTTTGTCTTCTAGGCTCCACTTCCAAGGGTATGGTATCTTCGTATCGAGTCTTGTCTCTTGGGCTCAACTTCCATAGGTACGGTAGCTTCCAATCGAGACTTACCTCCTGGGCATGTCTTCTAGGAGTATCGTTGCTTCTCATCGATTCTTACAACCTGAGCTCAACTTTTAGGGGTATGATATATTCCCATCGAGTCTTGCTTCTTAGCATCGACTTTCAGAGGTATCATATCTTCCATCGAGACCTGCCTCTTGGGCTCAACTTTCAAAGGTATGATATCTTCTCATCGAGTCTTCCCTCTTGGACTCGACCTTCAGGGGTATTGATGAATAACTTATCTGTCGCTTGCCCTCAAGGGGACTTTCCACACAAAATCTTTTGTGAAAGAATAAGAAAATTTCACTGAAAGACAGTTTAAAGCAATATAAAAAATCTCAAAAATAGAAATGAAATGGTTACCTACCTGTTTGGTGGATTAGAAAGAGTTAAATGAATACTTATAGTATTATGAAAACTTATAGTATATTTTTAAACAATAACAACCTTTAATGGATATTGTAACAAAGATAAATAAAAATAAGCACAAACTGTTGTTTTATTGTTCTCTTTTCACTGTTCACAATATTTTACTGATTACTGTAACTTTTACAAAATATTTTAAAATAAAATTTATTGTAATTTAAAAATATTTTTTCCACCGAGTAGTATAACTCACACCTTCAGTTGTTGATATTTTATAGAAAAACGAGAGTACATATACAAACACTAAGGACCTCAGATTGATAGGTATTACACTTCAATTTTTTTGTTTTTTCATATGTAAAAATTTAAGTATGAATAAATTATTGTAAATTAAAGTTTTATGACATAGAATGGCTATTTTATGTTTTGAATCATTTTATCTATGAAATTAAATTGTTAGATAGTTTTCCTCTTTCTGACAGTCAGTTCTCGCCTCGATAATCTAACTCTTAGGTCGGGTCCTGACAAACACTCAAATCTTTTTTATCACATCAAAATATCGCTATTATTAACTTTAGAAAGTGAAATGCACCTTTTCAAAGCACATGTAAAATGCTATAAATACAAAAATGAAAGTTTATATGTTAGATGTGTAAATACAAAAAAAATGTGGTATGTATGTAAATTTTCCCATAAAATTGTCAATCATGTAATGCTTGTCCTCATGAAAAATCCCATGATGTTTATAGATGTGGAACAATTCAAAA
The DNA here is from genome assembly GCF_001263595.1 of Phalaenopsis equestris. NCBI lineage: Eukaryota > Viridiplantae > Streptophyta > Magnoliopsida > Asparagales > Orchidaceae > Phalaenopsis > Phalaenopsis equestris. The sequence goes on from NW_018233553.1 coordinate 19,154, forward strand.
CTTGGAAGGGAAATGAAATTTAGCTCTGGTGAATAGATGATAGATGACATTGTCAAAAGAAGAAGAGCAATGAATGGGAAACAGAAACCATACCAAGACCTCTTGCAGCCTTCTTCTCTTCAACATGATCCCCCAATGCCTCTGAAAGCTCTAGAGCAGTCTTAAACTCCAGAAATGCCCTCTCAAGCTCATGATTCCGCAAATAATTTTTCCCTAATCTCAATTTTTTAATTAAATCTTCTTTTTTAGGGTCAACAACAACTTCTGATTCAGCTATCCTGCCAACTGGTGCATAGCTCAGCTTAGGAGCATAAGATTCTATTTTGGCTTGTCTTCTAAGTGCTGCATTGATCTGACGTAGCTGATCATTCAACCGCTTCAGCTCACCCCTCCTTTGTCGTGCAAGCAAACCTTCAAAATTATTTTCGGTTAAGTATAACAAGAAGGCACACATACTGATGCTTTAAAGTGTTCAGCAATAACTTACAGTTCTATATTTAAATAAAAAGAAACTTATTTTTTCTGATTTGGCACTTATTACAATTTTTTAAGTGTTCGGGTGGTGTTTCAAGTTGAGATTTTATATTATTATTCAATCTTTAAGGCATTGTAGATATTATCTGCTTCTTAGGTAGTCCATTTTAAATAATGATCAACATACATCAAAATTTATTAACTAACACAAACAAATTAAATCAAACGCGTGCCAAATGGGTTGGATTTTTACAAGATTATTCCGCTGTCCTAAATCATAAGCTGTTATGAAAAATAAAGCAACAAAAGCTTTTACCTAGAGCGTCCCTTGTGATCACTACACTTAAACTTTAAATCCCTGGCTTTGATAGACTTAAAGATGATTGTCGCATCTTGATTTTCATGTTATTTTTAAAGACCATAAGAACAAATTTTTCTCGTTTTTGAATGATTTTGTTATCATTGATAGATATTTTTATGATGGTAGATGTTTCCAACGGTAGATATTTCCTTAGAACTTGTCTGAGAGATTTGTTAATTGGTGAATTACTTTCTAGTCGTATTGTAGGGCATTTAAGGAAATATATTTTTTATCGACCATCAATCAAAATAAATGTTAGTAAATTTTTTTATCAATGTCTAAACAACAGGTAGACCAAATTCAACAAACAAAGATTGGGCCAATACACAACACTTCCTGTTTCCTATAGGCCTTGGGAGGACTTATCCATGGATTTCATTATAGAATTTTCCATATCAACTCGAGGCTATAGAAGCATTTTTAGGGTGATTGATTAATTTTCTAAAAATGGCTCCTTTTCTTCCTTATCATAAGGCTAATGATGAATCTCACATTGCAAAACTATTCTCTAGGTAATTTACCAAGTTACACAATCCACCATTCACTAATGTGCTCAACAAGAGTGTATGATCGTATCTAATTTTTCAAAAACCTTATGTTTATTGTTACATAAAAAATAAGTTTTCATTTACTTTTCACCCACAAACAGATGATCAATTGTGGTTGACAACATGATCTTAAGAAATTTATTGAGTAGAAGATAAAAACATAGATACCTAGGATTCACATCTTCTCACTTATGAATATGCATATATTATCATTGTTTCTAAAGAAACACATAAAGCATCTTCTGAAATTATGTATAGTAATAATCCCAAGTGCTCCATAATCTTGCATAAGTTCTATCTCATGCATATTTTAATCCAGCATTTACATTTGTAAATTATTTTTCTGGTTTACATGAATCTAATAGAAAGCAATTTGAAATTAGCAACTAAAAATATGTTGAAGCAATTAATCACAAGAGATCTCATAGGCGATATAATGAATAAAAATAATTTTTTTATGCGTTTGACCCAACTTTTTAAAATTGCCATTTGATATGATTTATAGGTTACTTTTAGTATAGAAGATGCTATATCTTAAAATGCTATTAAGCAGCCAAGAATTAGGAGACAAATTATATTGCAGGTGAGCTTGAAGATAAGTTGATTGTGGTCTCAAAAGCTATCTCACTGAAGGTGGATTCTATCAATACCTATAAGCCACTTATTTATACAACTGCAAAACATGGAAGGATCACTCAGCTATTGATGACCTTTGGTTGCCATAAATTAGTCAGAAAAGCTTGCCCCAAATTTGCAGGATGGATACATAGCTTTAACTCTTCTAAGAACAATTCTTCTAATGCAGGACAGTTTTATCACAAATCAATCAACAAATCCATGGCTACTATCACATATTGATTCTTTTAAATTTTGCTATTTTTATGTTATTTTACATTTAAACCCAAGAAGAATGTCATTTGCAACATAAGAATATCAAATATGAAAAATATAATATCAGCTAGAATTTTGATCAAAGTGGCATCCACAATGCAACATCATCCAAGTATATCCACAGAGTCATATCACCATTGCCATCTTACCTTGTCAAATCATCAAAGTTCAAGCCAAAAGAAGCATGGAAAACTTTCTTTCAAAATTTTTAAAGTATTGTTCCAACTCCACCAACTTTATTCAATAGAATTAAATGATGGAACTTATAAAGTCAAAAATAATAGCTCACGTGTATTTATTATAAGTTGACTGCTATTAAGTTTTCATATCTTCTCCTTATGTATCATGCTAATATAAGTAAAACAAAAATATAGAGTAGTTTTATCCTTCTTCTAAGGAAAAGCCATGCTGCTAAACCCTAATCCTTCGTTTGGTGATTTTAGATATCCCTCTTTGATGAGAAGTTTAATACTTATTATTTTTATTTTTTTTCCATGATTTCTTTCCATAAATTTCTCATTTATAAATGTCCTTTGAATACTTCGGAGCTTCTCTTTAAGCTTTCACATTCCTACAAGTTATTTACAAAATATCTAAGCCACCCAAAATTTGTTCAAACTCAACCAAACAACATTCCTTTCAATCTTTACATCAGAACCTCCACATAAATATTCAGAATAAATCCCTTTTTATAATGTCCTTAACTTCCTAAAAAAATACTCGTGCCCATCATACCTCGACAAATAAACCCCTCTTAAGCTCCACATAAAATTAGCTACCAAAAAATCAACACAAATCTTACTATGCCTTGCTAGATCATAGCTATATTTGGATATCCACCTTCTAAAAACCTTTCAAACCCAAACACTTCCATCGATTTCCCATGCATCCCCTCACACCAAATAAAATGACTTCCATAAAACTCCACCTCAAACGTTAGCATAGCCATTGCATGAATTTTTTTAAGCAACGCATTGATGAAGATGGCTAACAACATAGTCATGATCATCATAGTCAAAATGTATAGTAAGATACCTAGTCTAGCGAACAGAAATACTTAGAATTAGACGATGGGAGACACAAAGCCAAAAAAAAAAAAAATAGCACACAAGTATTTATTGTAAGTTGAGTGCCATTAATTTGTCTTATCTTCTCCTTATGTGTAATGCTTATATAAGTAATACAAAAATTTAGAGAAGACTTATCATTCTCCCAAGGAAAAGCTAAGCTGCTAAACCCTAATCCTTTGTGTGGTGATTTTAGATATCCCTCTTTGATAAGAAGCTTAATGCTTATTATTTTAATTTTTTTCTATGATTCATTTCCCTAAATTTCTCATTTATATATGTCCTTTGAATGCTTTGGAGCTTCTTTTAAGCTTTCACATCCCTGCAACGAGTTATTTACAAAATAGCTAAGCCACCCAAAATTTGTCCAAACTCAGCGAGCCAACATTCCTTTCACTCTCTACATCAAAACCTCCACATAAATATTCTAAATAACTCTAAATCCTTATTCATAACGTCCTTAACTTCCTAAAGAATACTTAACACCGATCATACCTTAACAAATAAACCCCCTCTTAAGCTCCACATAAAATCAGCGACCAAAAAATCAACATAAACCTCACCATCCCTTTCTAGATCATAGCTATATTTGGATATCCACCTTCTAAAAACCTTTCAAACACAAACACTTCCATCGAGTTCCCATGCATCCCCTCACAGCAAATAAAATTAAATATCATTAAACTCCACCTCAAACGTTAGAATAGTCATTGCATCAATTTTTTTTTTAAGCAGCACATTGATGAAGATAGCTAACAACATTGTCATGATCATCATAGTCAAAATGCATAGTAAGATACCTAATCTAGCGAAGAGAAATACTAGAATAAAAAAGTCATTAGAATATTTGGTTTATTAATCACAGTATTCTTTAGGTTATGAGGTGTGAAGAGAGTTATTCAAACAACAGTCAAAAACATATCAGCCAAATGACCAAGTCACCTTGACAAAATTTTAACTTTTAACAACTTTCCAAAAATTGGCTACTTTCTTATAAAAGGCTCCCTAGATCATGGTTACAAGCAACTGACTCAATCTCTATTTGTGTTGACCAATGTGGTATGCCAACCCTTTATCAATTCAATAACACATCTTAAATGAAGGTATTGAAAAATGATTTAACTGTTATTTGTACCTTTCAAGTATATTTATTGTAAAATTACATTGTAGGCATCAATAAAAGCCAATCAATCATTATAAATTAATAATCAATAAATTCAAAGAAATTCTAAGAACAAATACTATAAAACCAAACAACTAATTCTACACAACCAATAATTCAAGTAAAACAAGATAAAAAACACTCACCACCAACAGTAGCCCCAATAAGGGCTATTATGAACAGAAAAGGCATGTTGAAAAAAGAGTTTTCAGTCTTGCATGTCTCCGCAAGCACATTAGGAGGTAAAATGAACATCAAGACTTGCACAACAACTAATGCTTTTGCACTAGTCAATACCTGCATATTGAAATTTCATAAAATTTGATCTTGATAAAAATGCCATTAAAAAATCTCATATGCATTAAAGAAAATAAACAGAGACAAAAAAGTTTGAAGCCGAACTTCCATAAGATATTAAAGCTCCATTACAATTAAAAAAATTAGCACAACTCAGTCTAAAATCACAAGCCGTCGCCATATAAATGAGAAAATATGTTGCATCATTGACTATTATTCCAGCTAAAACTATAATTTGGGAGTGCTTGTTGGGATGATGAGAATTGTGCTCTTCCATTACTTGATAATTGGCATCGCATAACACCTCGTCGACACCATGATTCACCTCCTCATTCAAAGGGTGACAAGATCTGCCCTTTCCACAATCAATGTAGGGATGTGCCTCCTTGACGAACAATGCCGAGATTCACGACTTGCACACCAAACTCTTTCCTCGTCAAACTCTAGCAAAAAGAAATTTAGCTCCCAAACGGGAATCACATCACCACAAACTGAGTTTGTCTTCTCTCCACGCGATTTCGATAACCCGACTACCAACAACTTCTCTCCTCAATCCAACATAGGGATGAATTCATTGGTCGCACTTTTGAAATTGGCGGGCTAATTGAGCTCATCACCTCAGGATTAGTTTCCTTGATTAAGTTGGGTAATAACGCTATGGCTTTAAAACTCTTTTCAATAACCCTGATGTTCTGAAATTAGCTTTATGCAAGATGGTTTACTAACTTCTGCATTCTCAAGATATGAGATTTAATTTCTTGCAAAGAATTTGATTTGCCTTAAGTAGGTAAATCCATAAATTTGTGTTGTTCAAATACAATAGACAAAATAAAGTTTTTCCCTAGTTTGAAATTGAATGGTTCAGACTTTATTGGCCTTATAAATAGCAAATATATTTTCATTAGGGTTGAAAGCGAGGAAAATTATATGAAGATCTCCTCTAATTATTTTATTTATTCTTGACTTTCCTTGTGAGTTCCAGTGAACCACTAGGTTCAGCCCTAAGAGAGAATGTCATATCTTGTCGGTGTGAATTATTTTTTTCAAAACTAAGTTCATTTTATGGATCATCATACTTTATTTTCATTTGCATCACTTCTTAAGTTTCCATGCATTCCATTACTACTAAAGTTACTGGGCCTTCAATGGTTAGTGATTCGGTGGAAAATGGATATTCTGCCAAGTTTTTCTCAAAAAATTTCATTTCATACATACGATATTCTTAAGCAAATGATTATAAAGAATTTACAAAGTTACTGTTCGTGTTCCTTTAAACATAGGAATAATTCTAACTCTTGTTTTTGTGGCTCATCCATAACTTGAGCAACTTCATTCAAAAACCCCTTATATGCTAATAAAAATGTAGAAAACAAGGGAATGCATCCTAATACTCGTCCAAACTTTTGTAAAGTGAATATCGATAAAGTACATTATTTTTTTTTGCCTAATTATTAGACGTGCCTTGTTAATGAGATCCATGCTATGGGTTTAACACCTAATGTTGATTCTAATATGCCTTCTTTGATACTTATCCAAACTTTGCCATACACAGAGTCAGATCATTTAAATAGTGATTCATCTATCTCATATAAGGTTTCCATTAATCCTAATATTGAGATGGATTTTACTAATATAGATGCCCCCTTGGCTAGATATTCCTTCATATTTCTCATATTGTTCTTAGTAAGGATCGTGATTAAAAAGGTGTAACCTGCAACTTGAAAGATGATCATTTCACCTTCGAACTCATCTCGATGATCAAGTGAGAAGATGCAAGCATAGTGTACCTGAGACTCATCCCTTTATCAATCCATTAGAAAAAAAAAAAGAAATGGGAAGTTGGGTATGTCCGATTCTTCTACTTGATTCATGAGGCCATAAGCTAGATCTTTGTCTTCCGAGAGATTAGGATTCTTATTTTAAACGTGCAAGGTGTCTAAGGTGTCCTCTTGGTCTCGTATCAAAAAGCTCTTATTAATCCACAAAATTTAGCTCCTTATAATTATTAAACCAATGATATTTGTTAATAAAATCAACAACTTAAGATATAAATTTGGTTTTTTTGGGCCCTTTCTAGACTCACCAATAAGATCTAATCGCTTTGGAATAGTAGTTTTAATTATGACTTAATATCTATAAGTAACCATTTTTTAAATGTATCAATTACATTTAAATGTAAATATACTTTGATTATGGCTATCTACGCTAGTTTTTTCCATCATATTCATAAAGACCGTTAGTTAGTACATGGAGAATTCAACACACTTGCCAATGTGCTATTTACCTCAACTTGAATGAGGTTGACAAACTCTCCCTTTATGTCAAACCTTGGTTTTTAAGATTCCTCCTAAGACTAGGATCTTCCTATAGATTCTTTTAATGGTTTCCTAATAACCTCGACATTGGCAAAAGCTTAAAAACCTAAATAAAATAAAACTATAAAAAAAAAACTCAAAGCCCAGAATGCACCCCATTGGAACCTTTGACTTACCTAACACTAAGTCTATCTCATAGGATCTCTGTGACTTTGAAGAACCCCAATCGGTCTCTACCTTATGTTATAAGGTTCTAAAGAAAACTGCAAGTTTATTTAAATCTAAAGATAACTTTTGGGGAAGACAAAATCCAAATTCAACACTAAAACCCAAGATACCTTAGATCATTTTTTGAGACCTTGGATCGCATAGACTAGATTGAATCTAGTCTAACCCGACAATATCCAGAACTGTTATGAAACACCAAATTCTGAGAAATCAGGTGAAAATTTTAGTCATTTTGATTATCCTAATTTTCACACTCCCTGAAATTTGACCAAGCTTTTATAAAATTCTCCAAGTTGAATCGATTGATTTAATATATAATACTTTGCATGAATTTTTAATGTTTAGGGAGATAAATTTTTGAAATATAAGCTTAAATAAATCCTTATCACCCTAATTAATTCTCTCTAAATTCCTGCATTATAGAAATGGATTTTCATCGCACTTATGTACGCATGCAACGGTCTAAGGAATTAATGGCTAGAAATCTTTCATTTTTTCTCCTCCCCCGAATTCACTTTTTAGATCTGAAGGGTACGCAATCCCGTCACTATAAGAGGATCGTGATTTGGGCGAACGACAGAGATCCGCAATTTGTGATTTAGGTTTTTGGGAAAAAATCGGTAAGAAGAAAACTCATTTTTATTATATTTTAGATATTCCGCTTCTTCCTTACAATCTGTTTTGGCATTTTACTGTGACCTGAAACATTCCTTTTGTTTCCGACCACTATAAAGAAAGTAGATATAAGAGATGAGTAAAGAGAATGGAGGAAGAAAAGATTGGAGAGAACAAGAAGAAATCGGCAATCGATAAGAAGAAAACTCATTTTTATGATATTTTAGATATTCCTCTTCTTCCTTACAATTTGTTTTGGCATTTTGTTGTGATCTGAAGCATTCCTTTTGTTTCTGGCCACTACAAAGAAAGTAGAGGTAAGAGTAAAGAGAATGGAGGAAGAAAAGATTGGAGAGAATAGGAAGAAATCAGGGGGGGGGTGTTAATTCATGCGTTTGAGATAAGTTTTGGGCAAGCATGTTATGATTGGGGTTGAATTAAGGTTTAAGCCAGATATTCATGAAATTCTAATTAATGATTCCATGTTATTTGTACAAGGCAATGAGCTCAATGAGAGGTCATGAAACTCGTTATAGGACTGCTCTGTCGATTCAGGTGAAATAATTTTGTGCTAAATTAAAAATAATCTCTCTAGAATTTTGATATAATTTCTTGTGACGTATGAATGCATTTAAATTTTCTTCATGTTATTGAATATTTGTAAATGTACATGAATGCTTGCTTGAACTAAAACTAATGATAGTTATGATTTTTTCTATTTAATACTACGATGAGCATATTTATGAAATCTTTACTTGCATGTATTCGTATCTTGTTGATTATGCATATGATTATGAATTGCCTATGATTAACTTGTTACATTACAAGAATTATGACTATAGGAATGTCACAAGGGTTGTAATATATAGGCTATTACATAAATGCTGGTAAATACGGATGATAGGGAGTGATGAGATTCCCAACTTCCGTTAGAGACGAAGACAAAATTTTTAACTTAAAACTTGTAACCCCTTGATTTTTTATAAGGCTTTATGGTGTCATAATAAGATGCAAGGTGCAAAAAGTGGCAATTTAGTTACAAGTTGGCTAACATTATATTAAGGACAAGAAGTTTGTCTTTTATCTTCTATATTTTGATTTTTCATTTTTTTTGTCTTTTCAAAGTAGCAGGACCTCGGTTTGATTCCCTGAGAGGCAAGGTACGTAGGCATCACTTTTGTCTACATGAATAGGGTAAACCCATTTGCCTAAATTAACAACTTATGGTGTTCAGCTTTTCATGTAAACTTTAAACCTTAAAAAAACTGTAAACTATATTTTGTACTAATTTTCTAATTAATCATATGAATCAAAATTAGCTCTCCATATCCTTCATGTGCTATTAAATTCTAGACCTATAAGCAAACAAATCAAGATTGACGTGGAAACTTTGATTATGTGAATGCACCGCCAAAAAACCGGGTTTGGATTTTCACACATAGATTGACCAACCCATAATAGTCAAATTATAGTAGAACGTTGTAATAGCTTCAATACCCAAACCATGGAAAGTTCAGAAGTATGTTATATTTAAAATATCTACTGACTAGGTTCTTGTTGTTATCACGACCCGACCCAGGGTTTAGAATTAACCAAAAAGGAAACAAACGATCGGACGGTGGAAATCAAATCCCTGTTATTCTAATTCTATTATGAACAATTTAAAATTCAAATAATATATAAAATAACCACTAAAGAAAATAATTAAAATTAACAAGTAGAAATTTGTACATTTTCGTTTGTGTTTCTCTTCTCTATATATATTTGCTCTTCTTCTATTCATCTTATTTAAATGTTTAGAACCAAAAATATTATTAAAGCAACATAATGAGTTATCTAAAAATAACACAAGAGTAATTGCATTTTTAAACTGCAGTAACCCAAGGAAATGAATTCAATATGCATGTTGGTCTATAAAAAATCTTATAACATACTAACCTTTCATATTTATTTATAAGCAATCTGATATATGTTAATGCATGCATCAATGACCTTTTCCTAAATGAACAAACACTAATTTTCTATATGCATTTATTGTAGTTTTTACTTTTACTTTAGAATTTAGATATATTTCTATCTCTGTGAGGATCATCGTCAACAAACTTAACACATCCTTGGCCGATATTGCCCTGTCGGCTCCCGTCGGCACATCACTTAGCGCTATACACATGGCAATTGTCTAAGAGAAAAAGGCCCTTATCTGCCCCTGATCGATATTATTCTGTTGGCACACCAAATAGTAATGTAAACATTACATTTGTCCGGGGAGGTAAGCTCTGATCTAATTGCCCCTGACCGATATTATCCCGTCGGCACAGTGGCTAGTGATCTAGCTATCACAAATGTCTGAGGTGGTGGAGAAACTCTATGCATGCGGATACACTGGGGTCTCTGTTTGTACCGTTGGGGGTGAATCATCCTCTGAACATACATGTAGAAGCATTCATATAAGTTATTTTATTCTTCATAACATACAATATGCTTAGATATCTTTATGTATCTACTAGCATGCATACTTACTTTTACTCTATTGTACAACTATTCATCAGACATAACACTTATATAATGCATACCTCGTATCTCAATCATATATTTTTCTATCATGTTTATCATGCATATATGTTCGTATCATATCTTTCATATCACATGTATCATGCATATCATACATCTCATATATATATTTCCTGCATATCTTATATATCTTTTATGGCATGCATATATTTTTTTATCAACCAATATGAAGAATCTAACTAAACTAGAGCATACATAAAAGCAAACATACATTCAAACATACATTTTGAAATAAAGACAATTACGGAAATTTATAAATATAAGTACTCACCTTAGTTGCCACACTAAAATATTAATCTTCGGTAACTAGCTGGACATTGTAGCAACTATTATATAGAGCTTAATAACATAAAAAACAAAATGTTAAGCTTTAAGATTAAATTAATTTCTGTAAATCGAATTATTCTTACTAAATTAGCGTGTAATTATTTTACCTGAAATTTATGAAGTTGTCCTATAAAAATCTTTTACACGCTTGCCTTAAACTTCCCACCTCAGAAAAACAACCTGGAATCTGTAAAGATATTAGCATTTTATACATTTTTTGCTCAATCAAACCCAAAAAGTAACATTCTAACCTCAAAATAGGCTTCTCAGCACAAAACCAACTTTTTGAAGCTGCTAAATTTACTTTTTATCACCTCCAACAACACATCTTCTACCTCTTCTACGCTGATATCGTGCTCGAACCTTATAGAAGCTTGCAAAAAGACTTTCGACGCTTCCGACACGCAATAGACGCCTCCGACCCGCAATAGACGCCTCTGACAGCTACCGGAAAGGAAAAATGCATGAAAACGAGGCAAAATTCAAAACCGAAGAGTGAAGGAAATGAAAGTTTGGAATGGCGAGAGAAAGGGATTCGTGCTTACGAAAATTAACCCGAAGCCCTGAAGTACAAGTCGCGGCACCCAAGGGGGTCGCTTGCCTCCCTATTAGTTTGCAGCCCTTGCAGTGTAGCAAAGGTCGCAGCTCCCAACTTCTACCGTGCATGAACCGAACAGGGAGAAAGGAGATCGTGAGAAGAAAATAGGGAGAGCAGAAGGGATTTTGGGAGAAAAGTAAGGAAAATCAAAGCTCGAGACTCCTATTCGACCGAACGAAGAAATAAAATGGAGTTAGGTCAATAGGCTACAGTGCACAAGCGGGATTAGTATTATTTAATTAATTAATTTAATAAAACTTATAACTTCCAAATTCATATTTCTCAATTCGATCATAATTTACATACAGTGATTCATATCAAATTACTAGATTTAACACGTTGAATTTTATAAATTTGTTTCAATTTAAATCTGAGATATCTAAAATTTTGGGTATATTTTAGGTCTTCAAAATTTTAACCGATTTCTCAAAATGAATTATTATAATCTCACCTCCTTATAAAATTTCGTCCTCGAAATTCATGAGCTCCACATAAACTGTGAATATATACATTATGGAGATGAAACAAAAAGTGATAAAGAAAAATTGTTTCTTGTCAAATGATAATTGAAACATATCATTCTATGCATCAGAATCAGTGGAAACATGCTCATCAGGCTCTTCATGGGTTAAGGAATAAACTCTTAGACAAATGAATTGACTTGGTTACTTCCTACGAGTCACAGGTAGAGCCTTCCTGACAATTCCTCTAAACTAGATTTCTTCCTGGGTAAGAATCTGATGTAGATATTTGAACGACATTATGATAGTTTCTCCTTTGATGTCCAAGCTATATGCATAAATAACATACATTTAACACAAACTTTCACCACAATGTTGCTTTCCACACTTAACACAGGGTTGTATAGTGCTACCGCCAGTCTGGCTAACAACTTCACCAGCGTAGGACTTTAATTTCTTCCCAATGGACTCTCCTTCTCCTAAATGAAACGTTGGTGTCACTTCTTCCTAACTCTTCCTCTTATGCATGTCTCTACGCTTCTGAATTGTTGGAAATCAACCTCCACACGCCTAGCCCTTTCCACTAGTACTGAATAATAGTCTTCAATCCCAAGTGGTACTAGTGGTTGTCTGATCAAATCCTTCAATTCAAAAAGAAATCTATGACATTTCTCCCCTGCATTAGGAATCAACTGGGGTGCATACCTCGATAACATAGTGAACTCCACTTCGTATTGCATAATCAATGTATCTCCTTGTACCAACCTAATGAATTTATCTTGCATCTGTCTTCTAGCTAATAGTAGTACAAACTAATCTTTGAAGGTTTTCGCAAACTCGTCCCACTGCACCACGTGATTGGTTCTATCAACGAACTTCTCCTGCATTGTCCATGCCAACATCTTTCAGCTTCCTCCTCAAAAGCAAAAGTGGCTAAGATAACTCTCCTCTCTGGGGGACAAGACATGCCATCTATGATTTTCTCAACTCTCAATAGCCAATTTTCTGATTCCAATGACCCTCCTGCACTAGAAAATAAATGTTGTCTCATATCTTGAAAGAGCTTCAAATACTTATCCATTGGTGCTCCACTGATACTAGCTTGAGATTGAGAATTTTTAATCAACTAAGTCACAGCCTTCATCATATCAAAGAATGCATCAGCATTGATTATGTCATTCTGAGGTACAACAGATTCTACATTCTCATATCTAATCTCTTCCTTCAGATCATCCATAACTCTGAAATAACAACTATATAATTTAATTAGACAACCAAAATTTTTAATTTATATTATTTATAACTTAATACTATTATTCTATTAGCTTTTACATTAAAAAATAAATTATTTATTCTAAACCACTTGCTCTAATGTAAACATTTGCTTTGACACCACTGTGTCACTGCTTGGCCCGTGACTTGGAATTAACCAAGATAGGAACGGATGGTCGGGCGATGGAAATCAAATCTCTGTTATTCTAATTTTATTACAAACAATTTAATATTCAAATAATACATGAAAGAGCCACTAAGAAAAACAATTAAAATTAACAAGAAAAAATTTGAACTTTTTCGTTTGTGGTTCTTATTTCCTGTATACATTTGCTCATCTTTTGTTCATCTTATTTAAATGTTTAAAGCCTAAAAATAATATTAAAACAACATAATGAATTATCTAAGGATGACCCAGGAGTAATCGTGTTTCTGAACTACAATAACCCAAGGAAAAGAATTCAATATGCATATTGGTCTATAAAAAATCTTATAACATGCTGATATTTAATATTTTTTATAAGCAATTTAATATATGTTAATGCAGATATCAATGAACTTTTTCCAAATGAACAAACACTAATCTTCTATATGCATTTATCATAACTTTAATTTTACTTGACACTTTACATATATTTCTATCTTTATGAGGATCACCATCAACAAAACTAACATACCTTTCATCGATATTGCTCTGTCAGCCCCGTCGACACAGCGGTTAGCGGTCTACACATCACAATTATCTAGGGTGAAAAGGCCCTTGTCTGTCCCTGACTGATATTATTATATCGACACAGCGGTTAGTAATGTAAACATTACAATTATCAGAGCAGGTAAGCGCTGGTCTACTCGCCCTTGACCGATATTATCCCGTCGACACAACGATTAGTGATCTAATCATCACAATTGTCTAGGCTGATAGAAAAACTCTATGTATAGGTACATTAACGTCCCATGTCTGTACCATTAGAGAGTGAAATCCTCCTCTGAACATACACATACAAACATTCATATATAAGTTATTTCACTTTCATACATACATTATTTTCAAACATTCCGAGATATTCTTATGCATCTATGAGCGTACATATTTATTCTTATGCTGTTGTGCAACTATTCAACAGACATAACTCTCATATTATGCATACCTATTATCTCAAGTATATCTTTTCTATCATGCATATATATTTCACATCCTCTCTATATTTCATGTATATATGTTTCATATCCTATCTATTTTTCATATCATACATATCATAAATATCATGCATCTCATACATATATTTCATGCATATCTTCTATATCTTTTCTGACGTGCATATATTTCTCATCTACTAATACGAATAATCTAACTAAACTAGATCATACATAGAGCCAAACATACATTCTGAAATAAAGAAAATTACTTAAATTTACAGATGTAATTACTCACCTCAGTTGCCACATTGAAATACTAATCTTCGGTAACTGGTTGTACGTTGCGATAACTTTTATATTGAGCTTAATAGCCTAGAAAACATAATGTTAAACTTTAAGATTCGATTAATTTCCGCAAATCAAATTATTTTTATTAAATTAGCATGGAATTATTTTACTTGAAATGTAAGGATCTGTCCTACAACGATCTTGTACACACTTGCCTCAAACTTGTCGCCTCAGGTGAATAACCTGAAATCCTAAACGAACTGAGAATTCATAATATATTAATTCATTATGTAGTTTGGCTCAAAATATCATTAATTTGCCAAATATACCATAAACGACTTTCTCGTTGACCAGCCTTTCTCCAAACCTGTCAAATTTACTTTTTATTACCTCCAACTACACATTTCCTAAGTTGATATTGTGCTAGAACCTTTATGGAAGCTGGCAAAGAAATTTTGACACTTAAGACACACAATCAAAGCTTCCAAAGAATACCAAAAACAAGAAAAGCACAAAAAATGAGGCAAACTTTAATTCAAAAGGGTGAGGAAAAAAATGAAAGCTTCATATCGTGAAAGAATGATTTGTGCTTATGAAATTTGCTACCGAGCCCTAAATTGGGAGCTACAGCCTTCGCAGGTGCCGCTGGATTACCTGATTGCGGCCCTTGCACTGTGATTGGGGAAGAGAGGATAAGAAATAGGGATAGGGGAAAGAAATGTGATAGTTTTGGATCTCTAATTGGCCGACACTTGTGAATAAAAGAAGTCAAAGTCAGTTGTGAGCATTGAGCTGCAGGATTAAGTAAAAAATTATGAATTAATTGTTTAGTTAATTTATTAAATCTTACAACTTTCAAATTTTATATTTTCCAATGTATTGATAATTAATATATAGGTCTTTACATGGAATTGTTCGATTCAACGGACAAATTTTTATAAAATTAACTCAGACGAAAATTGAGGGGTGCGAAAATTGAAGTATATTTTAGGTTGTCAAAATTTTATCAGATTTGTAGATTATTACAACTACCAGCAAAAAGCCGTTGTCTCTCTCCCTCTTACGCTCAGGTAGTTTTTTCATACAGTCCATCCATATTGCTCAACTATTCCACAACAGACCGACGATTTCCCTTTCAAGTTTTTTTTTCCTTCCCAAAAAGTGCTAACAGTTTTATCTTCATCATCCTTTTGTTAAAGTGGGGGCTGTTGGCAGAATCATATAAAATGAAACTAAGAAACTGAAATATCCTCAACTTCTTAGAAGCATTATAGACATGTAAATCAGTTAGGAAAGGAAAAACAATACAATTTATAATACAGGAAGCTTAATAACATCAAGTTCGCACTTTAAAATAAACAACCTTTCACCTAAAAAAATGGACAGAAAAGATCTAACAAAAAGCACAAGAGCTATTATTAACTCTGAAAAGATTTTCTATCATTACAAAAAAGTACGAGCACTTAAGTTTTCTTAAAAATTAAATGATCTGAAATTAAAAGAGTGCGAGTGAAACTTCAGAAACTCACCATCATACCTTGTGATAGGTAATGGCTTCTGTTATCCCATGGCAGAATCCTAATATATTATTATATTGAACCCTTCCTGACCTAAACATTAGAAGCGTGTCTTTTTTGAAGAACAGGCAGTCACTGCTTGGCAGAAGTTGGCTTTTCAAAGATGAAAATTGAACTCTTATAGGGAACACATCTAACTTCTTCCTTTTAAAATAGAGAGCCAATTTTTCTGCTTTCATGAAGAAAATAAAATATCATAAAATGTAAAAGGATGCAAACTTAATGAAGACCGAAAGAAAACGGCAAAGCATTCATAAACAATAATCAACGCAAAATTATGTTAAAAAAGGCATTATATGCCACCTTTTCAAGTGAGGCAGATGAAATATATCTTCTTTCAAATTATCCAAGCAAATGCCAAATGATAGCATAGTGTAATGCAAATGATACATGATGGAACATTTATACATTGAAATTTGATGAAGGCTGCAGTCTCCTGGTTCCTATAGACATATCTAGGCCAAGGTTTAAGAAATCAGATCAGATTTTAATTCTGGTCTCAACTAAGGTGTTTCTGCGCTAAGAACTTGGAAAATATCTGTGGTATGATCTTAATTTCACTTTAAGCAATGGCCATTATTCTAATAACAAAAGGAGTAAAGAAAAAGCAATTATTATAGCTTGAAATAAAAAATATGCATTCATGCAGTAATCACGTAAAGTCAGCACCTCATATATGGTGCTTTTACCAATTGTTAACGTTTCAAATAGGTTTAAAACAAAAAATAACTCACACCCAAGGCAGAAATAGCCCAAGGTACAATGTGACTCAACCCGTTAGAAGAGAAAAAACTGCATGTCAGGACCTTTGCCAGAATAAAATTTACCAGCAAAGTTTCAAATATTTGAAGCCAAAAATCAAAATTCATACAAACAAATAAAGATCTAAGTTTCACTTAAGCTTTCTGAAAAACATAGAATGACCATGCAAGGCACACATTGATGCAAGATGGAGAGGACAGATGAAACAACAACAAATGACTAATAAAAATGAAAAGAAAGAAAATGAGTAGAAAGATAAGAAAAACCGTAACACACGGCCTGATGCCACCTCAGCACAACCAAAAAGGCCTATTAATTAACAATTGTCACAGCAGTCAGCAGCCTATTTATAGTCAGTCAAGAGGAAGGACATGTGATAAACTAGAAAATAGAACTACGGTTGTTGCAATCTAAAAGAAATACAGAGAAATAAATCAATTTTAATGAATTCAATATAAATAAAAAATAAATAAAAATGCATAAAATTGCATGGCTTGTTTGCATCACACGTGTGCTAGTCCATGTGTTTTGTTTTCATCATTAACTTAAAAGTGAAGGCATTTACCCTCCAAAGAGATAACATAGTAACGAAACTTGAGAATTTACTAATACACGCTCAACACAGCTAGAAACATCAATGTTGATATTTGAGATATACATACATCACATGCTGAAGCATGCAAACTTACAGCACCAATTCAAATCTGGCACATTCAATTTTTAGATATTCAAATTTAGCACATTCAATTTTTAGATATTCAAATTTCAAAAGCAGATCTTCAAAGATAACAATTGTGTGGGACCAAGTTAGTGCTAAAGTAGCATATTTCTCCAATTTAGTCCCCCAACAATAAAAAGTCATCCAAAATGGCCTCTCTTAAAGAAATTAAAATACGAAATTGATCCCAATTAAGTTTCTTTATTATATAAAATTGTTCCCAATTAAGTACCCAATGGAAGATTTTGGATCAATTTTGTCAGGTCGAGAGCTGAATTGGAGAAATGTGATAACTTTGGATCTAAATTGGCCACATTTTGGAGTTTCACCCTCAAAGATCAATTTTCAAAATAAATAATTTAGAAGAGCCAAAAAGTATATACTATCATTTGGGAAAAATTTTCAATCCCTTTTTTATTTGACCCATTGAGTGTTTGTATAGTTGTTGTCTTATATCATTTAGAAGTTGAACCTAAGATCAAGGGTTAGATTTAACCTAACTCCCCTCATTGTCAGGGATGTTCACCCGCAACACCTGAGCATGATAGACCCTAAGTCCAAAGAAATGAGGGATGTGAAAACAAGATCTTAAGACAAAGTCCTATGTGAGCGGAGTACTTAAGGAGAGTTTCGGCCATGGGTTGGCAAGTGAGACCAACATGGGAGGTGAGAAAAAGCATAAGCCCCGAGTAGTCCTCAATAATCCTCATGCAATGCAATAACTACCATAACAACAACTCTCTGACAAATCTTATGGATCACAGCTTGGATGGTGATACTTAGCTCGGCTTGCCTAGCAAACCATGTATAGCAACCTCAGTATTATACCTTTGATGCAGTCATTAGCAAGCTTGACACTGATCCCCTACTAACATGAAGCCAATGAAAGTGAAGCAGCATGAGCCTTATCAGAGAAGCACCCAAAATCTCACAGAACTAAGAGGACTTATCTGGTAACAATATCCAAGAGCATTCTTTCAATACCACTAAGAGAATATTGGAAAACATTGTTTAATCCTGACCTCAGTAGAGAGAATTGTATCTTCCAAAAGTTCAAAGACACCTTCTATAACCCTTATTAAGGAAAGAAAATAAAGAAAGACAAAGAAGCTAAGCCTTATCATAATGAAGTTTATTGTTTCTAATTTCTTTTCTCTCATTCTAGCTCATGATTATTCACATGAACCCAAACTCTCTTCTCAATCAGCCCCTCTCGATGTATCCCCATTGCCCAGTAATTATGTAACTCGTAATCATTTAAATCTTAGGCAACAAGATTAGATTCTCTAATTACAATGGCTAGAGGAAACAAAATACTAAATGTAAACCAATGAAAGGCACCCAAAACATTCAAAAGAAAATATCCTTCAAAGAAGCTAAGGAGCAGTGAACCATGTGACCCATGTGACCCTAAAACCAGTGCATGGTGATGCAAGTTTATATCACCAACCCAGCTCAGTTGTACTTCTTTAACTAGTTCAGCGGCTTATTGAACACATCCCAAGTATAGGGGATGTTAAAGAGTCAGTCCTTCGCTTCAACATAACAAAATATCACGCTTTGAGAAATAGGAAACGAGTTCGCCTGAAGTAGGAACCAAATGGAAGGCTAAGAAAGCACTACTTAACATGCTTAAGGACATCAAGTCAATAATGATTGGAGTTCATGAAAATGGCAGCACCAACATTATGATTCAGACAAATGAGAAAACCTAGTTGACAAAGTTCAAGGCTCCATAGTACATTCCTATAGCAACACAACTAAAGACATGAAGCACCATGTAGGCTTCAAGGTCATGATAACCTTGAATAAAGTGTGCAACTAACCTCCTAAAGGAACATGAAGCTATACATGTTCTCCAAGCTCCCAACTAGAAGCATGAAATCATTAAATGTTTTTAAGCCATTATACATCACCTATTATCGAACTCCCAAATAGACAGGAAGAGCAAAAAAATAATCCCCAGCATCAATCAAAAAGACTATAAATCCATAAAGGCATGTGTAATTGTTGAAGGAGAAAAAAATCTAAAAATATAAGTCATATAAGTTACTGACAAATTAATATAAAAGATTCCACAAGATAAAAAAGAAAAAAGATTCATTGAGATAGAACCAACAAATCCTATCTAAACTCATAAATTACTAAAAGTAAGTCGTATTAATAAGGTCAAGTCAAATAGAAAATCTAGGTTGATCAATCCCCAGACTAAGTGATACTGGAGTTAACCCTAATGACAAAAGGTAAAGCAAATATTATTAATGAAAAAGCCAAATAGAATGTTACAATCAAACACACAATCAATTGGAAAATAAAAAAACCACGACACACGACATAATGCTATGATGGATCTCAAGTGGTGGTGGTTGCCGTTAGGACCTTGAAAAGGTGGCAGTGAGGTAGGGGAGGTGCGGAATACGGGAAATAGTAGCAATGCAGCGTAAGGGGATGGAAGTATCAGTTAGCTAGAGTGAGACAGCAAGCGAGATGGCAAGCGGAGCGGCGGTGTATGGTGGAAAAGGCTGGAACGGCCAGGGGACAGCAGGAAAACAGCAGCTTTGCTATTTTTAGGATGACAACAACAAGAGAAAAGGGCCAATTTCCACGAGGCAGCAGACTGGATTGATGAAAGCAGGTTTGCGGGCGGCTGGAGCGCAGGATAAGTAGAAAAAATTGCTGTCTCAGTTGGCTGGCAGCAGCGAGGGGGTAAAGCAGGGGACTGCAGGACAGCAAGGGGCGGCTGTCAGGGGTGGTGGAAGTGGCCAAGAAAAGCTGGAATTGGAAAACTGCAGTGAAAAACGGCAAACGAGTGCTGTTTGGGAGCGGCGGCAGCGATGGAGGGCAGCAGGGAACATCGTGGGAAAGATGCGGAAGGGGATAGGAAAGATAAGCACTATCGCTGGGGAGAGATACAGATGGAACATCACTCAAACCCTCAGATAGAGCCCTTGAAGGGAAAACGGAGACATCAGCAATAATCTCGAACAAACTCACGCAAAACCTAGACTCCAACAAAAATAGATATATAATAATAGGATAACTACGAGTGGCCCAAGAGGACCGACCAACTCAACAGGGACCCAACTTGAACCAGTTCGATCCAGGAGCACTAGGCGTGTCTCAGCTTTGTTCCCGAAACTACCACAACGGGAGCTACAGAATCGCTCCCGTGTCACTACTGCTCCTTAAAGTCAATCATACTCGAGAATACCTAATATCAAGAACAAAGACAATATTAATATCAAGAACATTCTTGTGCCTTAATTTGTGTTAATTAACATAAAGAAGAGGCCATAATTTAAAGATTGTTACCCTAATAGGATAGTCTATGCTTTGAAATTAGTTAATCCATATGACAGAGTGAATCACAAAGAACAAGAAAGACAATTATTTATTTACATAAAAAATCTATATGATAACAATTATTTAGTCGCTGAATTAAAAAAAGTATAATGAGCCCAAATAGAAGTCAGATAATGGTAGGAATTCAAAAAATATATATAGTTAAAACTAGTCATAATTTCACGAATTCTTTGTCCTAAATTATTAAATTTAAAAAAACTTGGTCACAAAAGGTAGTCAACCCATACCAACTATGAGATGTTTTGTCAACAACTAAAAATTGTATCATCCAAAGCTCTCCAGCAAATCACTTTGTCGTTGGTGTTGAATTCATAAACAGTATTTTATTCAGAGGTTTATTTTTCAAAGAGAACCTCTAATTATATAGTGCAAGCTTCGTTAGGCAGAGCAACTACCTCTTTTATGACTAAATTTGAGACTACTATAACGAGTAGTACTCACCATTTTAATGTAATAAGAATTCTATAATAAATTAATATATTTAATATTTTTTTATAATATTAGTGATACTATCAAAATTATATGTAGTCAAAAAATCTGACAATATGACTCGTACAAAATGATAGAATAATACCTTGAATTATGCCTTTTCCGCTACGAATTGCTAATAGCTTAGCTCATTAGATATTTCCCATTCCCTTTCTTTTTGTTCTCATTACCACATTCTGACCATTTTGATTGCTCCATTAGTTTAACTATTTGAATCAAATACACAATTATTACAAAAATAGTGTACTTAAAAAATTCAACGAGGATAAGTGATTATATCATGTATAGCAAAGAAAGAGGTGTTTTTTTTTGTTGTCGTTGAAATAGTTACCCCATGGGTTTTAGAGGCTTTCTAGCAAATTTTTAGTTCATAGTCCCTACTTACCTTCAAGCTTCCTTTCTAGAATAATCAAAGATATATGTTAAGTTGGCTAGTTACTTCCCTTCTCATGGGGTGCATTTATAGCTTTTAATTTGAACTTGTCCTAGTCCCATAATAAATTCCATCCTATGCCTTAAATTAATTGTTAATTTTGTTCATAAATAACTAAGGATTAGTGAGGAGGGGCAATTTCTTCATTCCAATGACTAGAAACAACTAAAGTTCGATGAATATAGCTTTACAGTTGGTTTGGTAGTCCATGAATTTGAACCCAAGGGCACAAGACCGTCCAATCAATATTTGTTAAGGAGCACACCCTGCTTATGTTGATTCTATTCATGTTAGTGAATTGCACGGATTGATAATCTCATTCCAATCAAACCAAGCTTTCTAAGGAAAAAATGAAATCAACTAGTGCTTCGCATACTTATCAGCTCAATCGACCACCTTATGAGTTTTCCTAGGTGCTAGAGAAGAACTTTAATGTATCGAACCCTATGACTGAGGAAGAAAGTCTTGGTGTTTGGCTTTAAACTATCTTATTGAAATGATAAAGGTGAAATCCAACTTTCAAAGCTTGAGTAGGCCTTACTTTCAAGATCATGGTAATGCAAGTCGATAGTTATCATTTGTATTCTCCTTCCAAATTATGATGAAGCTAATTGACATCACCCTAACTCCATGGTACAAAAAAATGGCCCACTTGAGTAATGGCAATTAAAGTTTAAGGGTGACACTTAATACTCCTTAAGCTCTTGAAATGAATTCTCATATTCTTTGATCCATTTGAATCAATCGATTCTCCTCAAAACTTAGACAATTGAAACATACTTTTCTCCATATGAGATAAATTAATTGAGGTGCAAACCTTTTTTATTCGCATAAGAAAAGGTTGTCTTCATGGGTGTCTCCCTTTGTTCTGAAAAGTTGATGCTACACTTATAGATTCCTTCCTTTCTATTAAGAGAGAAATAACTCAGATGGTTTGATTTGATCCAAGGACTATAAAACCCATAAGAGATTGTGATCTTTTTCAAATTTTTTGAATGCTTGTTAGAGCTCATGTCCATATATTGTTAAGTTACTCGTTTAGGACTTCACAAGATATCTCAAGATAATCAAGATCGAGAAAGTCAATAAGGTCACAACAAGATGATAGGTTGAAATTATAGCCCAATATATGTTTAGTATGTTCATACCAAAGATATAATTATTGGTTGAAGATGTAATAAGTACAATGAAATCACTAGTCCGAACACGACTTGATCGTGAGAGCGATAATGCCCTCCTGAACCTTGGACCCTCCATACAAAATAGTGATTACCCTTTCATGTACCATGAATTCTTCAAATCAATGCATAGCTTTGATAAGGTATAATGGAAGGACAAGCACCAAACTTATATAAACAAAGGACTGACTAATGTCAAATTATTCATCACCAGCATATGTATGCTCTTTTAGTTATGGTTTACATAAATTTTATAAACTATTCCCAATGAGGTCTCTTTTGCAGATGTCGTGACCTGACCAGAGGCTTAGATTGGACAATAGAAATTAAATTTTTCTATATTCATTTTTTATAAATAAAATTTAACAAATTAAAGAACAACTAAATAAAGTAAATTAGAGCAATACAGTTAAGTTTACCTCATTTCTAGTTATCCACGTCTGTTATAAATATTTCTTCTTATATTGTTGTTCTTTTAATCAAATAGTTAAAATTTATATGTTAGTTTAAATCAATAATGACCTAATCATAGTCAGTGAATACTCATGCACGGAAGTTATAGTACTACAATGGAAAAAAAAATAATATGCAAGTCAGTTAAACTTTACGTAAAGAGCATATGAAGGTTTATACTCTAATATGATCGTTAAAAGTACTTGTAAGCATTCCATATCTTACTGTATTGTTTACATATCAATATATTTTTAATCTATATAGCAGGAGCATCATTTAAATTTGTACCAATGAAGATACATTAATACTAATATCTTCTTTTCATTTATATGTTTGTGTACCTTAGCGTTCTCCTGCTAATACCATAAAGGGGTGAACTTCATTCTAGCCAAGCATATTATAACAATCACTATCTAATAATGATCATTTTATTCTCATTTGTATGCAGTCAATAAACTTGTACAAGATTCAATATACATTAAAATTTAAATAATATCGAGTACACATGTCATTCTTACAATATGAACAAAAATTTAATAGAACCGTAAATAATCGATATGTATTGATATAAATAGAACTAGTAATAGTAAATACATTTGATTGAAAAGAAGTAAAATATTACTACAGCACAAGAACATGAGTACTCACATCAATCATTGATGACTCCCACGTCAATTGTTCTCCCAACCTTTCTTTAATGGATACCTATTATCAAATGTATAAAGGATTATTATTATTTTAAAACTTACAAAGTTACCTTTATTTTATCTTTAATGTATTATACAAATCATTAATTTATTTTAAATCATATAATCTATTTCTTCAAGTCTTCTTATTATTAGTTACTATTGATTTTATATTATGATTCTTATTAATATTTAGAATTATATCACTTTAAATTTTTAACAATTTTCTAAATAATATGAAAATTAACCTTAATTGATTTTAATTATCGAGTCATTTAAATTTTCTTTATGAATTTAACTTTAATGAATTTCGATATTATGATATAACAACATAGTAATATATTATTCTAACCTCACAGTTAAAGCCTTCTTGCCACTAAACATCTTAAACACTCAAGAAAATTGTAAAGGAAGCACCACGATTGACTTCATAATCTGAACTCACGGTCGAGCTTAAAAGTCTATGCCATGCCCTTGCGAGATTATCAGACGGTCTTCCCTTTCACACTGTACTGCTCGAGACCGAAAGATGCTCAACACACAAACTTGAGAAATGTTTAATTTAAGACATAATCTTGCATCCTGCAGCTTTTTCTTCCTCCTTCACTTGGTCACGCAAGTACAATTCCCTGGCTCTCACAAACAATCAGTGCTTTCATGCTCTCCTTGCTCGAAAACTCCTCCTTTCTGCAATTGAAGCCCTGTCAAGCCCTGTGTCTTCATCTTCATTCGATTCCACGCACCAAGAATCGTCCATATTCCTCTTCACACGCTGAGCCAACTTCAAGCACATAGTCAGCTACTCATATGCAGGAACGTCAATTTCCCACTCATCAAAGCCCTCGTCTCCACCTACATAATAGTATAGTGCATCAACTACTCAACGAAACCCATTAGTCTTCTTAGTCATCTTCAACTGCATCTCCTCCTCTCGTCGGAAGAAGTCGCTTGGAGCTCTGCAAGCGCGTTCGAGGCCCTCAGGTACCCTCGTATTCGTGGCCAGAGTCGGCAATGCTTCCTTAGTTTCATTCGTCGCAAGCAAGTCATCTCTTCTCCTTCTCTTGTATAGTTTTTGATCTTTACTTCGTTCCTTCAAATTCATCCCTCAATCTCCTTTTGTCTCTTCTTAAAATGTCACAAGAGCCCTTTCTTACTCGATACGACTCTCTCTTCTACTTGATACGATTTTTGCTCAATACAACTCATGACATTAATACCGAGCATTACAGCTAAGGTCAACACCTTTGCTATGTGATTCCTTAGAAACCCTTCAAATGTATTTCATTACAAATATCATGAGAATAAAGAGGTCGTTCCCTCTTTGCAATGTAGATTTGAGCACACCCTTCACATCATGGATTTTTGGTAGACATTGCCTAATCATAGAATCTTGCTTCATCTTAAGATCTTATGTGATTCATTGTTGGAGATGCTTTTGGCTTCACCGACAATAGCTTCTTGTCTATATAAGATGCATGTCCTTTCAACATTTAAGGCATTTTGAAATGCCTTGAGTTTGTGTTATATAGCCTCTTTCAACGCTTACCTTGTTTAGCATTTAGCGCTTAAGTTTCCAATTTCATTTGAGTTTAATTTAGCTTCTACCTATATGAATGAAAATTTTATTAGGATTCTGAAACTAATCCTCCTATCTTCATGGGCTCTTACAAAGTTTTTGGGTTGGTTGTCATATGGAAGGAGCAGTCAAATTACCTAGATATGAAGAGCCAAGAGAGTTATTTTGGCCCATTTGACCTAGCTAGGTCCTAGGTAGCACAATTTTCCATGTCATGCAAGTGCAACTTAGCCAACTTAGATGCATGTAATATTAAAAACTAGTACAATAAGAATTGTTCTTCAAGTTAGGTAAATTGTAGTGCCCATGGTACAAGTTCCATTGATGACTCTTCTTTTGATGGAGAGGCCATGTAAGAACACAAAGTTTTTCAAATAGCAAATCTTTTCTTTTTCTTCTACCCTCTCATTGTAATCTTCTCCCAAATCTCTTATCCAACATAAGGATGTTAATCAGTGTCACTAATAGAGGACATCATCTCTGAACAGTGATCAAAAAATAATTGGAAGTTGATCACAGCATCATAACTGCAATGGTTGTGACATATTGAAGTTATGGGTGAAAAGATGAAAGATTTTGAGTCTCTTCATTTTTCCTAATTTAGATGTATTAAAAAGTAGCATTAGTGTCATCCTTTTTTTTTGGAAATATCCATCTGCAAAAGAGAAACTTTAAAAGACGAGTGGTTCACAAGGGGTGAAGCGTAGAGGGAAAAATAATTTGATTTGTAATACATCTGCAAATGAGATCACGTACAGGCGATGGATGTTGTTTGCAAGCTCCTTTGGAGCAACTAGTCCGACAAGCAGCAAAATACTAGAGGCGGCAGTCACAATCACCCAAATAATTTAACATGCAAGGATCACTCATTAGTAGAGAAGACATTGGCTTGACTGGATTAGGTGACAACTCTTTGTACTCAATTTACATTGATAGTGCAAATTTCAAATCTAATCCAGACCCCATGTGTTCATCTACAGCTTTTCATATAAAGCAACTCTCTCTTCCCTAACATGCATGTATGCCTGAAATCCTAAAGCTGAGGCAAGTGTAAACCTCCTTCACTTTCTATTTTTGTAAGATTTTTAGCAGACAGCACAATTAGTATAAAATATTTTAACTCGCTTTATATTATAATACATCCACCCCACCTCTTCTGTGGGGAGTGTGAATAGCGCACATCATACAACACTTACGAAATAAAATTCTAGATTATAAGCAACATTATCTTTCCAAACCCTAAACCCTAAACCCTAAGACAAACTGAGCATATTCCTTCAGCGTAAATTTTAAGAAATCCCATCAAATTTTAAAAATAGTTTGGCTTCAAGTTAATATCCATGGTCGCCTGATATCTTGATAAGTAATGCAACTTAAGAAAGGAAACTGCATCCCAGAACTTCTTTCAGACACCCCGGAGCTCGCTATACGCAACCATCTAAACCACGCGAATCAAAAATTCGGGAGGAAAAACAATACACCGTTTGCGAATCAGCTCACTAAATCTACCACATTCACCATACAATTAGCACGCAAACTCAAACAACAAAAGAAAGTTAAAAAAAAAACACCAACAACAAAAAAAAAAAAAAACACCAACAAACCTTCAGAAAAAAAAAATGTAGTATTGGTCTTATTCTAGCAAAAAAAGCCAGACAAAACGGAGAAGCAAGCTTACTGACCAGAGCCACGGGTACCAACGGAAAATTCGAAGGACGGCAAGCAAGCCCAGCGGGAAATCTCCCCGGACCTCGACCGCGGTGGTGGGTGAAAGCAGCGGATGAGCCCTGTCATGGCGGTAGACAAATTTCGTGGATGGATAGAAGGCCTGGAGAGAAAATATGTTATTCATGTTGTTATAATATTAAAAATAGTAATAGATCAATAACATATAATAACACGTGATTAATATTCTTTCATCTTATCATATCGTTTTTGTATTTTCACGTGACGTGATTTTATTGGCTACACGCATAGCTCTACATGCATAATACTGATGTAATATTTTTCGATCTTTGCGGCCTAAAATTTGAGAATTTACAACGAGTAACTGCTTAAGTGCAAATAATTACCAACGAAAATTCAGTTATTTGGAGAGAAATCTGATTATCGTCTAAAATTAAGGGAGGGCATGCAATTTGAGTTTTTTACTAATATATCCAAAACCATCCAATGAGATGCACGGACGCAAATTCTGCCTTATCAGAATACAGTGGCTGAGGTTTTGCTTCACAAAGCTCCATACTACATGGAAAATATTATATAGACTCCTGAATGTGCACATTTCTAAAATGATATTTGACTGATAAGACATAACATAATATGTATTTATTACATAAACTAGGAAATCATAATGTGCTAGTATAAGAGTTGCAAACACCTAAAATTTACATGGAAAGGAATTTATGACATGAATGAGCCAAAGAGAAATTTGTCTCTAAAGATTGGTGGAAGATCATGGGAGTTGAGATAGTGTAAAGCTCAATGGCATATTGTGAGAAATTCTAAGTAACTTGACTTTAGTCTATTGCATAATATGATACTTCTGTTGTAAGGCAAGACAACATTAACTCCCCTAAGGTTTGAGAGGTTTAAACCAATGTTAGTCATATAATAAGCGTTGAAACAACTACCTCTAGTGATCATGGTTCACTCAAGAATTTTCATCTAGAGGAAATTTTTTTCTTAAATATCAAATACTTATATGGGTTGTTTGAAGTCAACTGAAATGAATTGCACATATTTTGAGACATCATAAAAAAATAAGTGAAAGAGATGGAACAATTGTTGAACCTATAATAACACGGTCCTACCTAAAAAGCATTGTTTAGTAGTATGAAAAGCTCAAAGATATTTTAATAAGCAATGCATCTTTAATATTAAATATATTACAACAATGCATTTCAAATAAAATTTTAATTAAATATTGATTGGAGTTTATTTGTCTACAATCCATCTTTAATTAAAATCTTTAATATTAGCATGTGTAGAGCTAGGAGTTTTGTGTGAAACTTTATGAATAAGTACGAATCAAAATAAAATCATCTTGAATAAATTCATACCATTTCACACTAGTGCTCACGATTGCTTTAATTTTATAAACTATTTTCAAATTTTTTATTTTATTTTAGAATGAAAAGATTTTGAATATTCACCAAAAAAATGCACCATAATGTTAATACCACAATTACTTGGGTAAAGTAATAAGTTTTATTGATTTTCTATGTTTCATTTTATAAAAAATTTTAAAAGTAATGTATTTGTAGAGAAATACACAACCTATTGCGTACAAATTTTATATTAATTAACTTTTCCTTGCCACAAACAACTATAAAAGTAATATATTTATGAGTGATGCAAGAAAATATTATGCACAAATTTTATAGTAGTAACATAAAGCACAAAAAGTTTCCAAACTATTACCCACCAAACATCTTAATCGTTTTCCAAAAGTGAGTTCTTGACTCAAGATTTAACCTCCATTTATTGATGAAATGAGGACTATAACTTTATCGTACAACCGAAAGAAATCATGATAGCTCTCAAAAAGTTTTTCAACGAAATAAAAATTGTAATTAATTTCATTTTATAGAGTAAATCATGAATTTGATTGTTTTCTCAAAACCATATGTGATCAATAAAATAATTTTGAATACAAAATAAAAGGGACCATTTTGAAAATGTATATTAGCAATAATAAAAATAAACTATGACCTCAAGCTATTCTTAATTAAAAATATGATAAAATCTATATTGGTCGGTTCATGATTAATTGAGGATAAGAAATGAATTATAAAGTCCACCAAGTTATTTTTTTGCTTTACTGAAGTTTTAAGTACAAATTCAACTATTACTCAATGGTCATCTGCTTAATTGAGGGCTAGTAAAATTATATAATGATAACATTAATGATTTCATTGCAACCCAAATTTCCTGCAAAAGTTGTGATATGTAATTTCCAATTATTATGCTATGATGGAGCATACGGGGGACAATGTAAGGATCTCTTAAATAAATAGTCATCATAAAAAATATAATCCAAGTTAAACAACATAATTTTCTATTGAGCATAATGAAAGATGAAATGAAAACTAGATAAATAACAATGCTCATTGTAGGAGAATGATAATATTCACAAAAAGCAAGGTATATAAACAAATATTACATATGTATGAAAATCATTATATTTAGAACAATGTTATTGACAACAATGACTATGTTATGAACAATAGAAATATATGATCATAGAAAATAAATAACCAATTTTCATCTATTTATCTTTTTTTTTAATGTGAGTGCTAGACAAACTTTGTGAAAACAAACATTATCTCTAATAGTGAATTGTCTATATTAAAAAATAATTTTAGTGACCATGATTTAGTTATCTATGTCCATGTAATTTTTTTAATGTAATACTCCTCAAGTACCAACACTAAAAGCATAATTATAAAAATCTAGCAATTGAAGAACTACTATTATGATTATTAATTTTTTGATATTAAATAGAATTATTTTTGTGCATATGGTGGCCAAGGAAATATGGGATTTTATGTGTCTCAACTACAAACAACATGACTTTATTTGACCTCTTGTGTGATGAAAAATATGATTAATCCATAAAAGCTATTCATGCTTGTTGA
This sequence comes from Phalaenopsis equestris, assembly GCF_001263595.1. Classification (NCBI taxonomy): domain Eukaryota; kingdom Viridiplantae; phylum Streptophyta; class Magnoliopsida; order Asparagales; family Orchidaceae; genus Phalaenopsis; species Phalaenopsis equestris. Next base: position 49,641 of record NW_018233553.1, read on the forward strand.
AACCTGCAATTGATAAACTTTTATGCACTAAGATGGTCTCTTTATTCATTTTTAGCTCATTTCTTTACTTGTTCAATTTAAGTAAAATATTGAAGATTTACATACATTACACACAATTCTTATGCTTTATAAATCTAACACCTAAAATTTTATATTTATACACATAGCACTCAAATGTTTAATATCACATAAAAAATAGCACCATTACCATTCTTTAAAATTGAGATACACATTTTTATGACGGGCTTTAAAGAACCAAAGTGCTATATATGTAAACATGAAAGTTTAGGTGTGAGGTATGTAAATAGATGATATTTTTGTGTTGCATATGTAAATTTCCCTAAAGTTTAAATAGTGGATTAGATATTTTGTAGCACATTCTCTTAGATGCATTAGCATGTTTTGTCATCTAACAGAAGTAAACCACTTTTCTTTAATAAGGTAATTGACCTATTAATTATCATTATATTCACAACTCTTCTTACCATAGAATACATACAAAGAATGCTTCGTGAGTCCTCTTAATTAACACTTGCATTATGATCACTTCACCTAGCCTAATAAAATCCTAAGAAGAACCCCAACATTATGTTCAAATCTAATCAATCTTACTTGACCTTTTTATCATAGGTATAACACAAATTTATTTTGGTGTCTTAGATATTTTAATTGGAATTCTATAAAATTTGTAATATTTATCTAGAACCAAAGGTCTCACTCTAGTATATAATTTTAATACTTAGCCAACTAACGTTTTAATTGCATACAACACTTGCCTTGAGATTAGCTCTCTTGGTTTAAGTTGACCAAAACTAACCCAATAAGAACTTATAACCCTAGATAATGCTCAAACTCAGTTTTCCCTAAGAGGTTCCCATGAAAAAATGTATTACACCTAGTTAAACTAGGTTACCTAGTTGAGCTAATTGATAAACTAACATAAAACCCTCACAATAAGGAATCTTAAGTAGACATAAGTTTCATTTGAACCTATAGGACACATTTACACTTACACTTAGCCCGAAAAAACCATAAAGAACAAAAGTTAATGACAAGTCATACTAAATCTAAAATGGCTCATTAGAACATATTCTCTTACATAGAACATATGGCTTCACATAATCATTTACCTTGGTTAATTATAAATGTCTAGGTTAAACCAAGGAACCAACTTTCTTCAAACCCTTTCATATTAGTCAAATCTAATCAAACTGGTTTAACACTCCTATTATAATTAACTAAGTTTTCATTATCCCTCTCATCCATGTTTCTAAGTTTTTTACTTCTCTTTGTACATATACCTTGATCACTAAACTAAGCTCTCGCAATAATTGGTATTTTTGCTTTATCATGGAAAGGCCATGCACATCTTAGACACCTTACCTGAGCTTTAGAAAGATGGAGGCTCACCAATTGTTCAAGAAGATATATCTAAGGATTTAAGCATGAGTAATTATTATTTATTCATATAAATATAATTATTACATGGGATCCAATGTCTTACCACCCCATCAAATGTTGAACCTACCAATTATGTGGTGCCAAGTTGATAGGTGTTGCACGGTCATTTGAGTTGATTATGTTAATTTTATTTATGGCAATTAAATAATTTATAACTAATTATAAAAATTAAATTAATTTTATAAAAATGAGAATAATAAATTTATTATCAACTTGTTTATAATTATCTAGTCTCCTAGTTTAATTAACTTCATAGCTCTATGAGGTTGTATAACTTAGTTATGTTATGAATCTATTTAAGAATTTACCTGGAAAAAACATATAGATAATTTTAAGCATAATGAATTAATATCATAGCAAAGTTATACAAGAGATTAGAGTTAAATATTACATTGTCTAGAAGACTTGATAAGTAATGAACAATGAAGAATAAAAGTATTTTTATCTCTAACTTCTCCATATTTGTTGGTTTAATAGACCAAGTTCACTATCGACTATATTTAACCATATATTTACACTTAATGGCTAGTTAGTTTTTTTTTTTTGTGTTTTACTTATGTTACTTTATCAGTCATTTTCTTGACAGCTCTCCCAAAAGAATTTTAAAAAATTGATAGCTTAAAGGATGAGGAAAAGAGGTAACTGAGATGAGTAAGTATAATGGTTTTTTTCAAATTCAAGAACTCTAAAAAAAATTATACATTGAAGAGAACTATAAAAATAACAATATTACACTTCTTTATTTTTTTTTAATTGAATGGGTCAAGCTCAATAACAATTATATTTAACCCTATATTTACATTCAATGGCTTGTTATTCATACTTTCTTATGTATTTACTTAGGTTACTTTATCATTCCCTTTCTTGAAAACTCTCTCAAAGGCTTCTTAAGAAGTGAGCTCAGAAAATTTTGGAGAAAGCTAATAAAAAACTAGGAAGAGTAAATATAATGACTTTTTCAATTTTAAGAACTCTAAAAATTCTGCATAATGAGAGCTATATTTAAAACAAAAATTGAACTTTTCATAAATTTAATTGGTGATATATCTTGAAAGTAAATGTCAAATAGTGATTCAATTAAAAGACTTTAAATGAGAATGTTTGGTCTTTGGCATTGGTCGATTTTCATGTGATATTGCTTTCTCAACCAATGTTCTTAGCCTTCTTCTTTTCATTACTTGGTTATCCTGGATTAACATTAGGTTTTTTTTTCGATGCATATCATTCAAAGTTTGTATGAAATCATAAAATAAATTAATTTTATTAAGAATTTTTTATCTTAGGTTCTACCTCATCAGCAACTCAAACTTCTCCTTTTTTTGAGTGTTGTCTCCTCTCCATTACTCAATAGTCATTTGCTTCTCAATAATGTTGGATTTCAATTTAACAATCCATATTTTATTTAACCTAATAATAATAATAATATATTTTTTAATATTATCATGGTTTTTTATTGCCACAAACATATGAGTTAATAAAATTGCCTTCTACTTATCTTTCATAGATTATTTTTTTATTTTTCCACATAGTGGGCCCAACCCTCGCAAGAATTGAAATGGTTATTTGCAAGCGTCAACCATTTCCTTTGAAATAATTTAGTCAACCAAAAATTGAAGATTCATAACTATAAGTAAATATTTATGAATTTCTCTAAATTGAAGTTTTGCTTACTTCAAAATTAAGAGAATGATTAATGGGGTCAACCACTTATTTTATTATTTGAGATTTTATGAAGGAAAATTATATGAGTTTCCATGTAAGCTCTCCTACTTTCTTACAACTCTAATATGTTATTCATATCTTATATTTTAATGATTAAAATACATTTATTTGATTATAAAAAAATAATTATTTAACTGTGTTTGCATGTAACCAACTATTTGTATGGTTTAAGAACCAAAACTAACTAAAGTTTAAAAGCCTTAAATTATCCTCCTCCTTCTCTTTCTCTCTCATTCTTCTTGCTTTCCTAACCCTTCCTCAACTTCACAAGTCTTTAAGCCCTTTCTTCCCTAATAAAATTGAGAAAAACTCTTTTTTCATAAACTTAAGAACTTTGTTTTTTTTATCTATTGTAAACATTCAATCATAAAGACTATATCGACATTCAAGCTTAATCAAATTATCTAAAAACATATTTATTATCTTCTTAACATCCCTATCCTTTAATTTGGAGGTTTTTATCCCTTCCAAATAAGTAAAAAAAACACTCATCCATAATACAAAAATAGTTATATTACTATTCCTCACTATATCACCCTTATCCTTAACTCTTACACTACTCTCAACATACCTTAGAAATATTTCAACCACAACAATAATAATTTGCATTAAAGAAAAAAGTCCAAAATCTCGTCACCATTAGCTACAAGGAAAAAAGTTTGTTTTCAATCTTAGGAGGAGCATGCAATTGTTCAATATCCTTCCTTCTTTGTTTGGTGTGGCAGACCCTACCATCAACTATTTTGATATGAAATTTTCTAAGCATTACATTTTATTTTTGGAGGTAAAAGAGTTTATCCAAGACTTGTTAGAAAATTTTGAATGATTAATAATTTACATATTATTATATTTTCTTAATTTATAATCTTGTCTTTGGTTCTTACATTGATTTTACATTAAAAATCATCTACCTTTGTATAACTCTACTCAGATGAACTTGTTGATAACTTAAATTTCACACTTTTTTTTCTGTGTTTTTGCTTGATCCCGAGGACATGTTCAATGTGGAGGGAAATTTTATGTTACATAATGCATTTATTTCGTATCATTTTTGTTAGTATTAGGTACTACATATAATAATATTATAACACACTTTTTATGAAACATTAGTGCAATGAAAAACAAATATGCAAAGAAGCTTTGGCTAATTTTCTTCGTCCCTTGCATTCCAATTATATGAAATTATAAATATTCTTGTGCTTCATTTCCCACTTCCCCTCAATCAATCTCTGAAGTATTAAAGATCCTCAAATTTCCTTGTTTTCATATTTTTATTAATCTATTTTTGTTCAATTTTTTTATAATTATTTGAGTATTATTAAACAATTGCATACTTTATGATTGATCACTCATGATTCTTAAAAAACATATTTGATGAAGAAATTTAAGAAGTTTTGGGGCAAAATTATACATAAATTATTTGTTTGTGCATATTCATTTTCTTGGTATTTTTTATTATGGGCATTGCTCTTGATGCTTAGTGCAAATAAATTTCACAATTTAACAAATGCAATATAAATTTTACATGTTCGTAAATTTTACTTTGCACCATCTTGTTCATTTTTTTTGCCTAAATATATTGGTAAAAAAGCAAATTATATTTGCATTTTAATATTAAACAACTTGTTAGTAAATAGTTAAAATCTATTTTAATAATCAAGATTGGAAAAAAGAACAACTAGATCAACACAAAAAATAATAAATTTATTTGAGTTCACCTAATTGAGGATCACATTCGGTTATAACCAACATATATTACATTATTATTTAATTATGAAGAAAGTCACCTTTAATTTTTTGGATAAAAATATGTGATGGCATTCCCCTCCTTATAAAACCTAGAGTAACCAAGCTACAATAAATTCTCAAAGTATTTTTAAAAAATAATCTCAGTATTTCATAGCTTTTAGAACTTCATCACTTTTCCAACCCTTATGGCAAATTTACTAAAAGGCCGCCCACAAAAGAATTTACATAACACATTTTCTTTTGAGGGCAAAAAATAGCTTCACAACTTCAATTTCCATTAAAAAATAAATAGTGAATATCATGTAATTTATGTAGGACTGGATTTCATCTATATTTTATGATTTATGCTCCATAAATGGAGCACAAGTCATTCAAAAAAGTTCGAGCAAATCACGAAAAATACCTTGTAGCAATTCTAAAATGATGTCCCAAAATCAATTATGAGATTTCTTCTATTTTTTTTCTATTTGAGAATAATCTAGATCGATACTCTAATTAGAAATTTTCTTTCACATTTTAAATTGATATATTATTAACAAAATATAAGATTCTCCAACTAACGTAGAAAAGTTTTGAAAAAAAATGTTGAATATGGTCTTTATTTGTTGTACCTAGATTTGAAATTAAAGTATTTCCCTAGATATCTTTTTACGTGGTATTGTCATTTCAACCTTTGGAAGCACTCTATTCATATAAATTAAATTATGTAATTGATACTTAAATTTTAAAATGATTAAGAATTTCTCTTAAAAAACAGATTTCACATGAAAATGATCATCTCTTAAATAATATAGTTGAGACTTTAAATTAGTATCAATAAGTACCATCAATATATATAAACTTTTTTAAGGATTTTACAAAGTAGAATCCAACAAGCTTTTCCATTATATTTTCAAACTC